>NW_028259784.1:0-30977 GCF_056163025.1 Triticum urartu | reverse complement strand
TTCATGATGAGCAATCATCAGGTTAAGATGGATCTAAACCAATCCATTTTTTTCTATATACATACAACATGCCGACGGTTAAACAACTTATTAGAAACGCAAGACAGCCAATACGAAATGCTCGAAAAACGGCCGCGCTTAAAGGATGCCCTCAGCGTCGAGGAACATGTGCTAGGGTGTATGTGCGACTCGTTCAGATCATGACTTCAAACAAATATAAAAAAAATTGAAGTATCCATGATTAGTACCAATGAATAGGATATAGCTTCTCTATCCTAGATTTCTATGGTATATGGAATTTATGGTTTCCTTTGGTGCAAATCCAATTATCTAAATTGGAAATAAGAAGCAATTCTCCCATTGGTAGCAAATGGTTATCCATTAAGCGGAGGAAATAGTAATAAAAAGAAAAAGGCTTATGCTCCTTTTATCTTAAAAGAACGGACTAACAGGGTCAGCTACTTAGCCAACTTTCATAATTAAATACCGTCACTGTATGGATAACTCTTATTGTGAAAAGAGCTATTTACTCTATAATGGATAGGTAGAGCCAAAGAATGTGGACTATACAAGTTCGCAATACCTTTTGATGAAAGAAAGGGCTCCGGTGTATAGAGAGGGCCTCACCGTTTAAAAGGGAACCATAGAAACGATGGAACCCACTATTTTTTTTAGTATTATTAGAATGAATTTGTTATTTCGTATAGAAATAACTGAACGGAGTGGAATAAAAAATCGTGGTTGGGAAGGTTACTATAGCAAAAGCCATTGGAATTAATATTTTATATATCGGAATAATTAGTTTTGTTATTAATGAGAAAAAGGGTGGCTAAAAGAAGAGAAATCATTAGTTATTCATTAAGGTTAATTTGATTCAATGACCAGAGTTCCGCGAGGATATATAGCCCGGAGACGACGAACAAAAATGCGTTCATTTGCCTCAAACTTTAGAGGGGCTCATTTAAGACTTAATCGAATGATTACCCAACAGGTAAAAAGAGCTTTTGTTTCCTCTCATCGAGATAGAGGTAGGCAAAAGAGGGATTTTCGTCGTTTGTGGATCACTCGGATAAACGCAGCAACGCGGGTATATAAAGTATTCGATAGTTATAGTAAATTAATACACAACCTGTACAAGAAGAAATTGATTCTTAATCGTAAAATGCTTGCACAAGTAGCTGTATCAAATCCAAATAATCTTTACACGATTTCCAATAAAATAAAGATCATCAATTAAAGGTATAAATAAAGTAATATACTGGAATAATAAAAGATGAATTCCCGGAGAGGGAACTCCGGGAAGATACAATAAATTAAGATTAAGTGGTAGGAATCAACGAGCTGGATTACTTTCTTTATAATATATATAGGTCTGGCCCTTTCGAATTCGAATAAAACATCAACAATCGGAACTTAAGTTCCGGTTGTTGTTTCTTAAATTTTGTTGTTGTTTCTTAAGTTTCGATTGGAATTGTACTTTTGCGTTAATTGAGGAATATGTCTATTTTTTCTGGGTCTAGAACCTGTAATTATTGAAATTGACTGGGCTTGAAATTGCTTTTCGTTCTCATAGTTACGAAACGGTAAGAAAGATAAAATACGAGCCTGTTTTATAGCAAGAGTAATTAATCGTTGTTGTTTCAAGGTTAATCTATTTATTCGTCTCGATAATATTTTTCCTTGTTCACTAATAAATCTATTAATTAAACTCATGTTTCTATAATCAATTCGATCTCCCGGGCCAATCCGGGGACGCCTACGAAAAGGTTGTTTAGATTTACGAAAAGGTTGCTTGAATTTACGAAAAGTTTGCTTGGATTTACGAAAGGGTTGCTTGGATTTATTAAAAGTTTGCTTGGATTTACTAAAGGGTTGCTTAGATTTAAGAAAAGGTTGTTTAGATGTATACATGATTTATTCCTTATTTAAAATTTGAAAATTTGAAAATTCACTTCTTTATTTTATTAATTTAGGATCCAGAAGAAGTAGTTTTTCTTTGATCCATATCTTATTTGATTCATATTATAGTATATGAATACCCTCTATACATATGAAATAATATCTACCGGAAATCAGATGAGTTGATTTGTATTTTGTATTCTATACTATGTTTTCTTTATATATTAAATATGAAGTTCTTACTCTTTCTGTTGTTTGGAAAGATCAAACACACGATGTTCCTATTTCTTTATTTCGTGATGAGTCGTATGCTTGCGACAATAACGACAAAATTTTTTGAATTCTAATTGTCCGGGTGTATTGTGGCGATTCTTTTGAGTACTATATCTAGAAATCCCCGTCGATTCCTCATTGGCACCTTTTCGAACACAACTGATGCATTCCAAAATAACTCTGATTCTAACATCTTTTCCCTTGGCCATGAACCTCCTTTTCTTTTTGGATTGACTTAACTTAATTCTTCTACTTATTCTTTTATTCTTCTATTTTGAATCCGAAGAAGAAGAATAAAATTCATTAGAATAATTTTTTTTTATTCTTTAATTAAGTAATAAAAAATAGAGAAATAATTAAAGAATACAATCCTTGTCGAATTAGCAAAGATTTTGGTTCGAAATCCTTTCATTTAATTAGCCAGCCCCGCCTTTTCTATGCTCTGATTTCTGAGGCCTTATTTAGCTTGGGTACCCCTTTAAATTGAATTTCTATTTTCAAAAATGGGGTTTACCAAATTTTTAATGACTCTGAGGTTCAACCCAATCCATCTTTTCTTTCTTTTTCCTTCCGATACTAAAAAAAGATTGAAAAGGATCAAATTTTGTCATATCACGAAGAAATCTATCCCTCCCATAGCAATAACTAGAATTAAAAAAAAGGGAATGACAAAGCATCTGGGAATAAACGATTAATTTCTATCAATAAACCTGCTAAAGCACCAAACCATAGAGTACTTAGCACGGGTGCTACAGAGAGATATGTTTTTATATCCCGCATTGAAAATCCTCCTTCCTTGTTGGAATACATATATGATCATAAACTCTTGCCCAAGATTGTTATGCTATATATAAAATGAACCATATCGACGAAATTTTCCTATCCCTAAAAAAGAAAAAGATGACCCCTTCTTCCTATATATTACCAAGGAAAAGTAATCCTTCTTTTATAGGCGAAATTATATTGGATTTTATATGTATATAATTCCTTAATTATATGAGACCAAAAAGAAGAAATGACACGAGGGTTCTATATATAGATAGAGAAAGAAAGAAGAAGAAAATTATGATGTGGAAAAGAAGACAGGAATTGTGTACAATGGCATTGTACAACAATTTAATTTGGAAAAGGGATGTAGCGCAGCTTGGTAGCGCGTTTGTTTTGGGTACAAAATGTCACAGGTTCAAATCCTGTCATCCCTACCTATTACTTCTTTCTTCTTTATAGGCAGTAGCGACGAGATCAATTAAAGTAAAGTGGGTATAACTTGAATTTGTGGAGACTATACGTACGTGAGATACATTAGGAATAGAAAAAGATTTTCTTTTTGAATGAATGAAAGCGCTCTTAGTTCAGTTCGGTAGAACGCGGGTCTCCAAAACCCGATGTCGTAGGTTCAAATCCTACAGAGCGTGATTCCATCTATTTTATGTCGAAGCAGAGTAAAATAACTTAACAAAATTGAATTGTAACTCCAATTTCAATTTGACCTCCTCTCTGGTCTGGAGGAGGTCAATCAAAAAAAAAAAATGACTCAATCAAAGATCCAACTGATCCCCACGCCTGTATTGCAAATACGCAGTCACGAATAATCCCGCTAAAGTAATAGGAATTAGGCCTAAGACGATTCCAAATAGAAAAACTTCAATCATTTCGATTTGTTCGAGGGGATAAAAAAAGAGGTACGATCTATCCCTAAATAGTACTCTAAATTATCCACGAATCTCAATGACCAAGAAAAGAATTCCTAATTAGTCTGGAAAAGAGTCGTAGAATGCCAGGAATCCCAAAGAAAGATTTTTCTTTTCTGAATTATAATTATTCAGTCAATTCAAATAAGGCGTATCTTGTTCAAGCCAATAAATAGAGCTGGGGTTATAGTTAAAGCAGCCAGTAGAAAACCAAAATAACTAGTTAAAGTAAGCATGAAAGAGTTAAATTCCATTTATTTTTTTTACTACACTACATATGTTGGTAAAGCATTTACCTAAGTTATGGAAAATTCATAATTCATCAGTTATTTTAGATAATACTAAAAAACAAGATAGAGTAAGATACAGAAGTGTAAAAGAAAGTGGATTCATCAGATGATACATGAGTCCCTAATTCCGAATCAAGAGATTTGTTGTGGAATTTGTCAATTGAGTAAAGTAATAATATTAAGAACTAGATCATCTAACCCCATTGAATGAAAAAAAGAAATTCAATTTTCAGGGAAATTTTTGAATAAGAGATAAATAAACAATTGAATTTGAAAAAAAAAACTTCTTTCTATTTTGGATAATTTCTTTTTCAATAGGACCCTCTTTTTGGAGTGAACGATCGAATATTCCCCTATTCCTTCTTATTTTAACTGATTGTATTCCATATGGAATAAGAGGAGAACAAAAGCATTCCACGACCTGCCAAGGGGCTGTTAAAAAAAAAAAAAAAAGAAAGCTCTTCCTTGAATTTACTTTATTTTTATTCCTTTTTCGAACTCCAACCAAAGTAGATTCGAAGACGAGTCACTTCAATTATCCTTTTAAGTTCTATTCTATCTTCTGTCTTTCCCTATTTCATCTCGTAAAGTTCCGCGCTCGCAGTTTGGTCAAGAAAGTTAGACCTAATCCAACAAACAATACAAGGATGAATTACGAATTATGAAAGGATAGATTTCACATATACTTGTCCTTGTATTGTGTCAGTATGAGAATATCCTTCCTAAATTATTTATCCAAACCTATTGATCATTAACTTAGATTTTCCCAAGATTTTGGCTGCTATTCCGAATTACTCTATTATTCCGAAGCCAATGAAAAGTAAGTAGAACCTACAAAAATGGGGTTTTCTATTGATGCCTTGAATAACATATAGCTTACCTATAGACAAAAAAAAAATAAAAAAGTAATTATGTTTCGGAACCAGGCAAAACCAGATTGCTGTGCCATAGGAAGGATAGCTATACTAATTCGGTATACTCAAAATACACCTTTGGTACAAAATTGACAATCTCACAAGGATGAAATATCAGTAATTTTCTATTTACTGGTCGATCCCATCTTTTACGGAATCAATTCCTTTTTTGAATGTACAAAAATTTTGGGAGTTCAGCATGTCTGGAAGCACGGGAGAACGTTCTTTTGCTGATATTATTACCAGTATTCGATACTGGGTTATTCATAGCATTACTATACCTTCCCTATTCATTGCGGGTTGGTTATTTGTCAGTACGGGTTTAGCTTATGACGTGTTTGGAAGTCCTAGGCCAAACGAGTATTTCACGGAAAGCCGACAAGGAATTCCGTTAATAACCGACCGTTTTGATTCTTTAGAACAACTCGATGAATTTAGTAGATCCTTTTAGGAGGCCCTCAATGACCATAGATCGAACCTATCCTATTTTTACAGTGCGATGGCTGGCTATTCACGGACTAGCTGTACCTACTGTTTTTTTCTTGGGATCAATATCAGCAATGCAGTTCATCCAACGATAAAACAAATTCCAACTATAGAACTATGACACAATCAAACCCGAATGAACAAAATGTTGAATTGAATCGTACCAGTCTATACTGGGGTTTATTACTCATTTTTGTACTTGCTGTTTTATTTTCCAATTACTTCTTCAATTGAGAGAAAGAAAGAGACTAATAAGAATTCTCTTATCCCATTTGGAAGGATACCATCCTTATAACTACCCATGACTGTTTTTGTCTCTAGCATGACCAATTGATAAAATGTGGAGGAAAGTAGGGGAAATGGCCGATACTACTGGAAGAATTCCTCTTTGGCTGATAGGTACTGTAGCTGGTATTGCTGTGATTGGTTTAGTAGGTGTTTTCTTTTATGGTTCATATTCTGGATTGGGTTCATCTCTATAGTAATCGGAGGGACCAGATTGTAAACATGAAAAAGTAGGAGCTTAGCGGGTCCTTACCCCCCTTTATCTGATTAGAGCGGAAAGGACCCGCGGAATTTTTATTTTACTCTTATAACGCGAATTGAATCTATTCGATTCACTCTTATGAAGCAACAAGAAAAAGAGATCACTCGAGGATCCAATATCTTATTCCACGAAGGAAGTATCCTGAAAATCCTTGATTTAGTTTCGAGTAATAAACTAATAAAACCTTAATCAAAACTATTCAACTAGCCTAAAAATAAAAAAACCTTCAATGGAAGAGTTTACTTTTTTTTTGCAAAATTTCTGTAAATTTGAAGTTGAACTTAATTAAACAAGCCAAGCAATTTGCTCACAATCACAAGAAATTTTTCCCCCGCCATATTTTCTTCCCCTCTGTTTGTCCACTACCTCGGCTAAACCTAAGCAAAAGAAAAAGAGGTCCAAGAGACAGACCCGAATAAAGAAGAAATAGTAATCTTTGACGAATTAGGAAGAAAAAGGATTCTTATTTTGATACAAGAAGAATCGGCACAAGAAAAAGGCTTTTTCTTGTGCCGAATAGACGATTAAGAAGACCTGCAATCCCTCCGAAAAAGAAGAAATTTTAATTTGATTGTTCTCGCCTTTGCCTTGGATTCTCTTCTTTTGCATGGGATATAAATAAGGAATTCCAGACATCTCATAAACAAAAAGCAGTCTAAACAAAAAAAGGATTTCCAAAATAGATCATAGATAATTCTAGCAATTGCCAATAAATCGAGGCTTTTTACCAACTTGATGGTAAGAAATCCCGGGACCTAGAAATTCATTTCGTACAATTGAACCTTTTCAAACTGTTTCTTTTTGAGAACCAAAAAAACTTGTGCCAAAATAACGGATGCGAAGAAGAACAAAAGGCCTTGGACACGTAATGGATCCTGAAGCACGATTTCTGCGTCCCCCTGACCAAAACCTCCCACATTAGGATTGCTTGTTAATGGTTGATCAAGCTTGATGGATTCCCCCTCTGAAACAAGAAGTTCTGGTCCGGGAGGTATAATATCAATCACTTGGCGTCCATCTGATGCATCAACTATGGATATTTCATACCCCCCCTTTTCTTTACGTAGTATTTTTCTTACTATACCTGTTGACGTAGCATTATAGACTGTATTGTTACTCTTGCTACCATCAGGATAGATCTGTCCTCTTCCTCGGTTTCCCCCTACATATATGGGATATTTTAAGAAATGAGCATCTTTCTTCGTAGCAGGATCAGGGGAAAGAATGGGAAAGACAATTTCACTATATTTCTTACCGGGAACAGGGCCTATCACAAGAATGTTTTTTTTATCGGGACGATAACTCTGAAAAGCAAGATTTCCTATCTTTTCTTTTAACTCAGGGGAAATACGATCGGGCGGCGCTAATTCGAATCCCTCGGGCAAAATAAGAACAGCACCTACATTCAACCCTCCCTTTTTTCCATTAGCAAGAACTTGTTTCAATTGCATATCATAAGGAATTCGAAGAACTGCTTCAAATACAGTATCGGGAAGCACAGCTTGGGGAACTTCAATATCGACGGGCTTGCTAGCTAAATGGCAATTGGCACATACAATTCGTCCAGTTGCTTCTCGTGGGTTTTCATAACCCTGCTGCGCAAAAATGGGATATGCATTTGAAATAGATGTCCGAGTTATTACGTATATCATGATCGATACAGAAATCGATCGAGTTATCTGTTCCTTTACCCAAGAAAAAGTATTTCTATTTTCCATGTCCAATCGCAGATCCCAGAATTTCTACAATAAATTAGATAGGTAGCTAAGCTAATCTAGTTCCCTATACACGAATCTGTTGTCATTCTACTGCAACAGTTGTACTGCAATGATGAATACCTTAAAGTAGGTATAAATAGAAAGAATTTTGCTAAAATGGAAAAGGGCTTTCTTTCTAAAAAAAGATGCTTGCTAATTTGATTAATATTAATATCGGGAGATCAAATGAATTTATGCTTCACTAATTGAATGATAAATGACTACAAGCGAAGGAGATAGACGATTTAAACAAAAAAAGACCCAAAATTTCAAACATGTATCTAGAATTACTGGAAAACTACAAACAAAAATAGTGAAAATAAGCTCGTTAGGAGCCCATCCAAAATCGTTGTAGACCCAACGAATTACTAGTTCCCAACCACGGGTGGAGTGAAATCCAACAAAAAAATCAGTAACTAAAAGAATAAAAAAAGCTTTTATTGAGTCATTTAAATTATAGAAGAATTCCTGAACCCAAGAATTCAAAATGACAAGTTCCTCTTTACCCAGAAAAAAAGAACCACTTAGAATAGCCAAACAGATTATATTTGTCGAGAAATGCAAAATGGTATGGAGATGATCCTCATTATTTATTTTGACCCATTGTATTATTTCCTTGTGTATTCCTGTAGGAGGTTTTTGTACATGTGTCTTTAGTTTCCCTTTTATCATCTCGTCCAAGAGAGAAAGTTCTTCTAATTCTATGAATCTTTCTAGAATCCTTTTCTCTTGAATATCAGTTAAGAGAGTTTCGGATTGCCTGGTATTCCACCAATTCTTAATCCAAAGTTCCAGACATTTGTTAAATGAGGAAGAGACCCCCCAAGGCAAAAGTACGATAAATACAAGATATAGTAAAGAAGGCAATGCTTTCTTTTTTTTCATTTTTGATCTGTAAATGGAGTTGTTAATGAATATGCTTCATTCGCTGACTCTATTCCATTCCCTGACTCTATATGATGATATTTCTATTTCATGATATTTCTATTTCTTTGAAGCAAAAACTCTATAGGTTTGATACCCTGTATCTATTCTTCTTTTTTGTATATTAGTTATTAGTGGAATTTCAGTGCATTGGGTTCTTTCTTAGATCTAGATGGAATGAAATAGTGAAATAGAATAAAAAAAAAGCCCTTTCGGATGAAAAAGGAAGAATAGTATGCGATATATCTAACTTGGATAAAAAAAAATTAAAAGCAAATTTCTCTTATCCTCGTTTGTTCCTTCCTTTAGATAAATACTTAAAAATCCCCTTACAATAACAAATCCAATTTAGAAGGGACTTCCTCCCTGTGTTGAGAAAACTTTTCTTCTTCCAATTCTTCTTTTCTTCATTCAACTCAGTTCAAAAAAGATACCTCAAAATACTTCAATTGGTACGCGCAAGAAATAGGCCAATTCGGCAGCTTTTTGTTCAATTTCTCGTGGAGTAAAAAATTTATCATCAGTACGAGTCAAGGGAATGATCCCCTGGCCCCGGATTTCCATATAAAGAATACGACGAGGATAAAGACCCTCTTTAACCTGAATTCTAATTGATTGGATATCCCGCATAAGGAATCGAAGGAAGACGCGACGTTTTATTCCAGGGAATCCCCAACGAAAAATGCACACTATTCCCTCTTTTCTATCGAATCGGTCATAACCACTACCTACATTCCACAAAATAGTACACCACAAGTAGGAGCTAATGAATAGGCCTGCGATTCCGTAGAAAGACATCACGACCCCCTGCGGAAAAAAAAGAATTTCTTGAGATGGAAGTATAGATATAATATTCTTACCAAGATAACTGGAAATCCCAACCGATAAGAATCCTAGTGAACCTAGAAAAAGAATACAGGCCCAGAAAAAATTACCCCTTTTTCGAGAACCTTTTAGAAGTTCTACCCATATGTGTTCTGATCGCCAATTCATATTAGATATACTAAATCCAGCAGCGGTCGATTGAAATTGAGAGAATAAGCTAAATAATTTTGACTTTACTTTTTTTGATTCTGAAATCGCCTTCAGCAACTAGTACTCCTGTGAAATAATAGGTTAGATACATTGACTTTCTATTCAAAAAATATTCGTTGATTCAATTAAAATAAATAAAATAAAACTCGCTATACCTGGCTCTGCATATTCATGCATTTATGCTCGTAGCCTATATCCGCATCCATAACCGTTTTTCATTTGTGTGTAGAAAGTGTGTGTAGAAAAAGCCACATACCCTACCATATTATATTACTTACACTAAAAAATACTAGACAATCTTATTTTTTTGCACATAAAGAAATAAAGAAGTCATTGCAATTGCCGGAAATACTAAGCCTACTAAAGGCACGAAAATAGAAGGTAAGTTTAAATCCGTCATGGAATAGGTGTCTCAATTCAAATTTACTATTTCTATCTAGTCGAAAAATATCTTAAGATTCTTATGATATAATTAAGTATATCTATTATAAGGAATATTGACTATTGTATTGTATTTTTTATTTTTAGTTTGAAAAATATTCTGTAAAAAAAATGAAAGGATAATAAGAAAATTCCAAAAAAGGAGAACTAATTAAAAAGATTTTATTTTGATTTTCCCATCCTCATGGCCTTTCTATCTTTCTAATCTAATTTGAAATTGGATTCAAAAGAAAGCGGTTAGAATTTACTTCCTGCATACATACTTCTCTAGAAGCGCATACAATAATGCGTGGTAAAGGCGGAAAAATAGTATATTCAATCAAAATCAAAGGGCAAATTATCTTACCTACTATAGATCCCCTACTACCCTCTTAGACTTTAAAAGGCGATATACCACCCAAAGAAAGGGTATGAAAATGCCGGGTGGAGTTAGCTTTTCGACGAAGACCTGTCCCGTGCAGCGAAGCCCTGTTAGTAAGACCCCCCGCAATAATGGATTATAGAAGAATATTATTCCAAATACTCCTCTGGACGCATATAGTAGCATTGCGATTCCGAATCTTTTTTATTTATGAATATGAACAGAAAAAATTCATTGTATCGTTGGGTCGGAGCGGAGGTTTGGTCCAGAAAAATTAGAAACAAAACGTCTACTCTACCGCATTGAAGTCTATAGCGCTGTATTTCCACGAAAGTATAATTCTTACCATCAGGATACGATCCTTTCTTTTGAACTAAACGTCTCTACGATGGGTCCAGGTTCTATGTCCAATCCCAAATCAAGGATTTCTCGCTCTTGATCGGAGTCATAAACTAAAAAAAAACTACCTTTTTATCCTTTTTCTCAAGGTTATAGAAAACTTCCTTATCTAGTTCTAGCATTTTGAAAAAAAAAAAATGCTTCTTTTTTTACACACAGTTCGAGTCACTTGTTGACTCACGATTACGCCTGTTAAAAGTTTCAAACGTCCTCTTTTTTGAAATTGAAAGAGAGTCCTATAAAAAGGTCTAACTTCCAAACTATGTCTTTTTTCATTCATTCTCCTTTAGTTTTTTTCTCTATCTAGAAGTGGAATAGAATAACCCGGTTGAAGGGTAATGATCATACGTCTGTAATGCATTGTATGGCCCAGAATAGGTCCTATTCTTCTACCTTTTCCAGGTAGTCGATGGCTATTCACAGCTACCACCTTAACACCAAAGAAGAGTTCGACCCAATGCTTTATTTCTGTCTTAGTGAATCCCGATTCGACATTAAAAGTATATTGATTCTTTCCCAATAAACGAAGACTTTTTTCTGTAAATACTGCGTATTTGATTCCATTATCATTATCATATGATAATACTATATTTTATTATTTTATTATTTTATTTGTATTTCTTTATTGTATTATACCTTAATATATATATTCTAGATATATAGAATAGACGAATCTCAATTTGTCAAGTCTCATGATCATATCATGATCTATTTTTATTCGGCTCAATCTTTTTTTTCTAAAAAAGATTGAGCCGAGTTTAATTGCAATCAATTAGAAGAATAAAGAAGAATTACTGCATTTCATAACTGATTTTTTTCTCTTTTTATTTCGTTTCTTTTTTATTTATACCTTCTTTATCTTTAGTTTTATCTAGTTAATCAATAGTATCTACCGGCTCGAACTCGAATTTGATCGCCTTCCATACTTCACAAGCTGCGGCTAGTTCAGGACTCCATTTGCAAGCTGCTCGGATAATTTCATTACCTTCGCGAGCAAGATCGCGCCCTTCGTTACGAGCTTGTACACAGGCTTCTAAAGCCACTCGATTAGCTGCTGCACCAGGTGCATTTCCCCAAGGATGTCCTAAAGTTCCTCCACCAAATTGTAATACAGAATCGTCCCCAAAGATTTCGGTCAGAGCTGGCATATGCCAAACATGAATACCACCTGAAGCTACCGGTATAACACCTGGCATGGATACCCAGTCCTGAGTGAAAAAGATACCGCGAGCACGATCTTTTTCAATAAAATCATCGCGCAATAAATCAACAAAACCTAAAGTCATTTCGCGTTCCCCTTCTAACTTACCTACTACTGTACCGGAGTGGATATGATCTCCCCCAGACATACGCAATGCTTTAGCTAATACACGGAAATGCATACCATGATTTTTCTGTCTATCAATAACTGCATGCATTGCACGGTGAATGTGAAGAAGTAGGCCATTGTCGCGGCAATAATGAGCCAAAGTAGTATTTGCGGTGAATCCCCCAGTTAAGTAGTCATGCATTACAATAGGAACCCCTAATTCTCTTGCAAATACAGCTCTCTTAATCATTTCTTCACATGTACCCGCAGTCGCATTCAAGTAATGCCCCTTGATTTCACCGGTTTCGGCCTGTGATTTATAAATAGCTTCGGCACAAAAGACAAAACGGTCTCTCCAGCGCATAAATGGTTGTGAGTTTACGTTTTCATCATCTTTGGTAAAATCAAGTCCACCACGTAGACACTCATAACACGCTCTACCATAATTTTTTGCGGATAATCCCAATTTTGGTTTAATAGTACATCCCAATAAAGGACGACCGTACTTGTTCAACTTATCTCTTTCAACTTGGATACCATGAGGCGGGCCTTGGAAAGTTTTTGAATAAGTAGGGGGAATTCGTAGATCCTCCAAACGTAGAGCACGTAGGGCTTTGAAACCAAATACGTTACCTACAATGGAAGTAAACATGTTAGTAACGGAACCCTCTTCAAATAGGTCTAATGGATAAGCTACATAACAGATCCATTGGTTGTCTTCCCCAGCAACAGGCTCGATGTGATAGCATCGTCCTTTGTAACGATCAAGACTGGTAAGTCCATCAGTCCAAACAGTTGTCCATGTACCAGTAGAAGATTCGGCAGCTACTGCAGCCCCTGCTTCTTCGGGCGGAACCCCAGGCTGAGGACTTACTCGGAATGCTGCCAAGATATCAGTATCCTTAGTTTCATACTCTGGGGTGTAGTAAGTCAATTTATAATCTTTAACACCAGCTTGAAATCCAACACCTGCTTTAGTTTCTGTTTGTGGTGACATAAGTCCCTCCCTATAACTCTTGAATTAAGAATTCTCACAATAACAGGGTCTACTCGATGTTAATTAGGCGTAAATGAAACTTTAGCAAAAATCTCGTAAAACAAAAAGGATATTCAATTAATATAATATCAACTCATTAAAGAAAATTGAGGGCATGCTTAGGTTAATGAATATGTTTCATTCATATATAATGCGTACACCCTGTGTATGTTCTATCCTATAGGAATTCCAATATAGGAATTCGATAGGAATTGAGTTGTTGTTATGGTAAGTTAACACGGTTCGTTATTAAACCATGGATTTGATTTACCAAATCCATAATTATTGTATACTCTTTGATAGATATAGCGCAACCCAAATTAATTCCTAATCCTTATTTTACAAGTTCTTAATAGTTCTCTTTTCTTATTTTGAATGCAAATACCTAACTAAATACTAATAAAATTCTTTGTTGACAGCAATCTATGCTTCACAGTAGTATATATATTTGTATATCGAAGTCCTAGATAGGAAAGTAGAGTAGGCACAGATCCTCCACAAAAGGCAAAATGTATATGAAAAAAAAGATTGATTGAACTTTCCAATGGACTCATTCCATGAGTAAACGATTGAATGGGATTCGCTTGGGCAACGAAATCAAGTCCTGGTCCCCTTTTCTCTCTTATTGAATTAACTAATTCATTTCCTTTTTACTTTTGGATTTTTTTTGATTTGATTTGGCATTATTCAACAATAAAAAAAGAAAAATTTCGACAAATTCCTTTTTTTTAATTATGTGATAATTATGAGAACCAATCCTACTACTTCTCCTCCCGGGGTTTCCACAATTGAAGAAAAAAGTACAGGTCGTATCGATCAAATTATTGGACCCGTGCTGGATGTCACTTTTCCCCCAGGCAAGTTACCTTATATTTATAACGCTTTGGTAGTCCAGAGTAGAGACACTGCCGATAAGCAAATTAATGTGACTTGTGAGGTACAACAATTATTAGGAAATAATCGAGTTAGAGCTGTAGCTATGAGTGCTACGGACGGGTTGATGAGAGGAATGGAAGTGATTGACACGGGAGCTCCTCTCAGTGTTCCGGTCGGTGGAGCTACTCTCGGACGAATTTTCAACGTTCTTGGGGAGCCTGTTGACAATTTGGGTCCTGTAGATAGTAGTGCAACGTTCCCTATTCATAGATCTGCGCCTGCCTTTATCGAGTTAGATACGAAATTATCCATCTTTGAAACAGGTATTAAGGTCGTCGATCTTTTAGCTCCTTATCGACGTGGAGGAAAAATAGGACTATTTGGGGGGGCTGGAGTAGGTAAAACAGTACTGATCATGGAATTAATCAATAACATTGCTAAAGCTCATGGGGGCGTATCCGTATTCGGTGGAGTAGGGGAACGGACTCGTGAAGGAAATGATCTTTATATGGAAATGAAGGAATCCGGAGTAATTAATGAAAAAAATATTGAGGAATCAAAGGTAGCTCTAGTCTATGGCCAAATGAATGAACCACCGGGAGCTCGTATGAGAGTTGGTTTAACTGCCCTAACTATGGCGGAATATTTCCGAGATGTTAATAAGCAAGACGTGCTTTTATTTATCGATAATATCTTTCGTTTTGTTCAAGCAGGATCAGAGGTATCCGCTTTATTAGGGAGAATGCCCTCCGCAGTGGGTTATCAACCTACTCTTAGTACAGAAATGGGTTCTTTGCAAGAAAGAATTGCTTCTACTAAAAAGGGATCTATAACTTCGATTCAAGCAGTTTATGTACCTGCAGACGATTTGACCGACCCTGCCCCTGCCACAACATTTGCACATTTGGATGCTACTACCGTACTTTCCAGAGGATTAGCTTCCAAGGGTATTTATCCAGCAGTAGATCCTTTAGATTCAACCTCGACTATGTTACAGCCTCGGATCGTTGGCAACGAACATTATGAAACTGCGCAAAGAGTTAAGGAAACTTTACAACGTTACAAAGAACTTCAGGACATTATCGCAATTCTTGGCTTGGATGAATTATCGGAAGAGGATCGTTTAACTGTAGCAAGAGCAAGAAAAATTGAGCGTTTCTTATCACAACCGTTCTTTGTGGCAGAAGTTTTTACTGGTTCTCCAGGAAAGTATGTTGCTCTTGCGGAAACTATTAGGGGATTTCAACTAATCCTTTCCGGAGAATTAGACGGCCTACCTGAACAGGCTTTTTATTTGGTGGGTAACATCGATGAAGCTAGCACGAAAGCTATAACCTTAGAAGAGGAGAACAAATCGAAGAAATGAAATTAAATCTTTATGTACTGACTCCTAAGCGAATTATTTGGGATTGTGAAGTGAAAGAAATCATTTTATCCACTAATAGTGGCCAAATTGGCGTATTACCAAACCACGCCCCCATTAACACAGCAGTAGATATGGGTCCTTTGAGAATACGCCTCCTCAACGACCAATGGTTAACAGCGATTCTGTGGAGCGGTTTTGCGAGAATAGTTAATAATGAGATCATCATTTTAGGAAATGATGCGGAACTGGGTAGTGATATTGATCCGGAAGAAGCTCAAAAGGCACTTGAAATAGCCGAAGCTAACTTGAGTAAAGCTGAGGGTACGAAAGATTTGGTTGAAGCGAAGCTCGCTCTCAGACGAGCTAGGATACGAATCGAGGCTGTCAATTGGATTCCCCCATCCAATTGAAGACAATCCAGTGGTTTATAGTTGATACAAAGAAAAAGGGAAGAGGGGTAGAAAAAGTTATTAGATAGCGAAGCGAAGTAAGTCCAATGCTATCTAGTAATTTTTCTACCTACTTACCTACTATTGGATTTGAACCAATGACTCCCGCCGTATGAAAGCAATACTCTAACCACTGAGTTAAGTAGGCAATTTATCACCACAAAGGAAGACCCATTACTTCGATCGATTATATATTGAATCCCTTTTCTAAGCAATACCGCTCTGTTATTGGTCTGTTATATACTAAATACTAAACTAAATACTAAACAGATACAGATCAAAGGGGTATCCTCTGGCATTAGAAAATATTCATCTTGACAAGAAATTATCTATATGTTAAGATATCTCTGATAAGGGCTATAGCTCAGTTCGGTAGAGCAACTCGTTTACACGTGCGCCAATGCTTTTCAAAGGAGCTTATTATGCAATGAACATAATCGATCTTATTGCAAAATCAATGTCTTACTTCATAGATTCGAGAGAATAGGAGAACAGTAGCCTGACAAACAGTCGGTTCAGTCCGATTCAGGTGCCAATTCAGGTGCCTAATCAAATAGAACCCTTATGGATTTGCTAGTTGATAAGGTAAATATCCAGCCCACTAAATGCTAGGCGTAATGAGGATAAGGGCCTCCAAAAAACTTCTTTTCGTTCTATGAACTTTAAGGTGTATGAAGTCTCATAGTTAACTCTTGCAGTGGAACGATAGAGACTCCATTTCACTTAGGTTGATTTAATTTAGACCGGAGGCAGACCTAAGTCAAGGTAATCCTCCTTTGAAACACTTTGGTATTGCTCCTAGATAGATCATAATACAAAAAATCAATCAGAGCACAGGGAGCCATCTCATTATCTTTCCGTAAAGAAAAACTATGGTGGACTAACTGATCTTTAAATCAGTTTATGAAAGAGCCCAATGCAAAAAAATGCATGTTGGGTCTTTGAAACAGTTCAAATCATTTCGATAATAATCCGTTTGATCTGTTTTACCGAGAAGGTCTACGGTTCGAATCCGTATAGCCCTAATATGCCCTTTTTTAGATTTTAGGATCTCTATCCTATGTTTTCTTTAGTTTAGTATAGTTTTCATTTTCTCATTAGTATTTGTTTATAGACTGGATAGGCGCCTGCGACATAGAATAGAGATAAAAGCATTACCAAAGGCTCATTCATCGAAAATCAAAATCATACAGACAGGAAAAGAAAAACGAATTTCTATCAAATCAATAGAAGAAAGGATCCTTTCCCTGATTTGAATCCCGTCCTCCTTCAAATAGGATATCTCTAGACTTCCCTATAATAACTGCAATGATTTTATCCATTTTGCGAATTCCTACTTTGTTTTAAGTATATTTATTACTTTGTTTATAGATACATTATGTAAATTGATCAACTTTAAATAGAAAAAATAAAGTAAAGAGTAAATAAGAAAACAGAATATTCTGTCTCATAGTTCTGAAATAGAGTTCTTTATTTTTATTTTATAGTATTACTTCTCATTAATTATACTGCATAGATTAGTCCTACTATCTTAATTAGGTTCTAATTTAGTAGTATTCTCATTTTTATTTAATAGTCTCTTATTATTTTATTATTAAATATTAAATAAAGGATAGAGCTATTCTTTTTTCTAGAGATTCTAGAGAAAGCGAGACAAAGTGAAACGAGAAAGTTTTCTTTATATAAGAATTAGATCTACATACACCATATCTAAATAGAATGGAAATCCAAAAGAAAGGGAGTTGGGATTCCATTGGATGAATCTTTAAAGAAGATGCAGCACAGAGGAAACAAAGGCTAAACTTAAACTAAGCGCTTTTGTTTGAACAAAAAAGATTCTTGTTTCACCGAGGAAAAGAGAGAAGTTCTGGATAAATTGACAATGCTGAATTGAATTGACTAATTTAAGTTCCGCCTATTCCACATTAATGGGAGTACATTATGTTTCTGCTTCACGAATATGATATTTTTTGGACATTTCTAATAATAGCAAGCCTTATTCCTATTTTGGCATTTTCGATTTCAGGACTTTTAGCCCCGGTTAGTGAAGGACCAGAGAAGCTTTCTAGTTATGAATCGGGTATAGAACCCATGGGAGGGGCTTGGGTACAATTCCGAATACGCTATTATATGTTTGCGCTCGTTTTTGTTGTTTTTGATGTGGAAACCGTCTTTCTATACCCTTGGGCAATGAGTTTCGACGTATTGGGTGTATCCGTTTTTATCGAAGCTTTGATTTTCGTGCTTATCTTAGTTGTTGGTTTAGTTTATGCATGGCGAAAAGGAGCCTTGGAATGGTCTTAACTGAATATTTAGACAAAAAAAAAGAAGGAAAAGATTCTATTGAGACAGTTATGAATTTGATTGAGTTTCCCTTACTTGACCAAACAAGTTCCAATTCTGTTATTTCAACTACACCAAATGATCTTTCGAATTGGTCAAGACTCTCCAGTTTATGGCCCCTTCTATACGGTACCAGTTGTTGTTTCATTGAATTTGCTTCATTAATAGGCTCACGATTCGACTTTGATCGTTATGGATTGGTACCAAGATCAAGTCCTAGGCAAGCAGACCTAATTTTAACAGCCGGTACGGTAACAATGAAAATGGCTCCCTCTTTAGTGAGATTATACGAGCAAATGCCTGAACCAAAATACGTCATTGCTATGGGAGCCTGTACTATTACAGGGGGAATGTTCAGTACGGATTCCTATAGTACTGTTCGGGGAGTTGATAAGTTAATTCCTGTGGATGTCTACTTGCCGGGCTGCCCACCTAAACCGGAGGCAGTTATAGATGCCCTAACAAAACTTCGTAAGAAGATATCGCGAGAAATAGTTGAGGATCAAACTCTATCTCAAAATAAAAATAGATGTTTTACTACCAGTCACAAGCTTTATGTTAGGCGCAGTACTCATACAGGAACTTATGAGCAAGAATTGCTCTATCAATCACCATCTACATTAGATATATCTTCTGAAACTTTTTTCAAATCCAAAAGTTCAGTACCTTCCTACAAATTAGTGAATTAGGAGAGGGGCTCTTTTGTGTAGAAAAATAAAAAGCAGGGCAATCTTTCAAACTTGCATCCGAAATGTGAAATATTTATACAAAGAGGGAGAGATGAAGACAATGCAGCAGGGTTGGTTATCTAATTGGCTAGTCAAACATGAGGTGGTTCATAGATCTTTGGGCTTTGATCACCGAGGAATAGAGACTTTACAAATAAAAGCAGGGGATTGGGATTCCATTGCTGTCATTTTATATGTATATGGTTACAATTATTTACGCTCCCAATGTGCTTATGATGTAGCACCCGGTGGATCTTTAGCTAGCGTGTATCATCTTACGAGAATACAATATGGTATAGATAATCCAGAAGAAGTCTGCATAAAAGTCTTTGCCCAAAAGGATAATCCTAGAATTCCGTCTGTCTTCTGGATTTGGAGAAGTGCCGATTTTCAAGAACGCGAATCTTATGATATGGTGGGAATCTCTTATGATAATCATCCGCGCCTTAAACGTATCCTAATGCCTGAAAGTTGGATAGGCTGGCCCTTACGTAAGGATTATATAACCCCCAATTTTTATGAAATACAAGATGCTCATTGAATGATAAGAAATTCATGCTCACTTATACAACACAACTCCAGATTTTATTCAAGTCAAGGAATATTTTTAGGTTCTTTTCCTAGATGAAACGGAATACCTATTTATAATTAATTCCTAATTATACAAAAGCATTCCAGATAGACTGAGCAAAAAAAGGGTTTCATTTGGATTCCCCTATTTTGAAAATCGCATATTAATTTCCTTCATATGAACAGAAAAATAGGATGACTCAAAGAAGTTCTCTACCAGGAACTTTGTACCGCGCACATTACTTAGCACAACTAGGAAAATAAGATAAGATAAAGATAAGCAAGACTAAAAAAATATTCGTCGGAATAGCGGAATACAAAATTAAGAAACGCAAAAAAATAAAGGGGAATCTCACCCCCTTCTTTATCATAAAGAAAAGATATATTTTAAAACTTCTTTAAAAAGAAAAAGAAGTGCCTCTATATTTATATTATAGATTTATCCACTTAGATGAATAAATATTATTAATGAATATGTATCACAATCCATCTCGAGGTATTTGGATCAATACCTATTCGGTGGATCTTTTTTTTTTTTTTCTCTGCCAGGAACCAGATTTGAACTGGTGACACGAGGATTTTCAGTCCTCTGCTCTACCAACTGAGCTATCCTGACCTTTTCTTGTGCATCATCCTAGTAGAGTATTTGTATCTATGTCAATTAAAAGGACTAAAAATTAATTAAAGTATTTCAAATTTTAAATTTGAAAATGGGGGGGGTAGTCCTATGCATTGTGCATGGTTTACTTAAATAAAACTTAAAAATAGAGTGAATAACCAAGATTTCTTGCCGATACTCTAATAAAAAAGAAATCTATTCAATGAATAGGATAAGATCCATTGAGTTCTCTTCGCATTCCTTTGTGAAAGAGTAGAATGAGAAAGCTAATGAATCTTAAACCCATTGCATTGATAAAAAGAAAAAAAAGTGCATTGATAAAAAGAAAAAAAAAAAGAGGATAAATAATAATAATATAGTATAGTTAGGGAATAAAAGAGGATTTGGGGATAGAGGGACTTGAACCCTCACAACTTATAAAGTCGACGGATTTTCCTTTTACTAGAAATTTCATTGTTGTCAGTATTGACATGTAGAATGGGACTCTCTCTTTGTCCTCGTCCGATTAATCCACTTTTTTAAAGATCTCGAAAACTTTGAATTTTAATTGAAGAATTTGATTATTCAATATTCGATTGGAGTGGATTCACAATAATGAAAAAAAAAAATTATGATATGAGTTTTTTATTTCATAATCATTATCATTTCTAATTTCATTTTTAAAAAAGATAAAGAACCTATATTATAATTAGAATATAATATGAGTTCTGTGATTAATCGTTTGCTATGTCAGTATCTATACGTGTTTATTAAATGTATAAGGTATAAAACCCCTCTTTCTCTAATTTAGAACTAGAAGGAATTCCACTAACAACACAACGTAATTAACTCGATTCGTTAGAACAGCTTCCATTGAGTCTCTGCACCTATCCTTTTCCTTTGTATTCTAGTTCGAGAACCCCTTGTTTTCTCAAAACACGGATTTGGCTCAGGATTGCCCTTTTTTAATTCCAGGGTTTCTCTGAATTTGGAAGTTACCACTTAGCAGGTTTCCATACCAAGGCTCAATACAATCAAGTCCGTAGCGTCTACCGATTTCGCCATATCCCCATTTCCCTCTTCTTTGAGACCAGGATTCCTTGTGTAATTTCATCCATCTCTTAGTTTTTTTTTTGAATCATTGAGTTCATCACTCAACGTAGTCTAGCAGTTCAGTTCGACTCTATTTGAGAGACCTCGCTTGCTTATTGCAATTCAGAATTGAATTGATTCTATCCTTGATGTATTTGCAATTCAATCCGAATCAATATATCCAAAAGTTTTTATCTCCCCCACCTCCCGTCTTACTTTTTTATAGTATTCAAAATTATACTATAACGCTTGATATTTATTCTTTTTTTCTAATCAGAATTAGCAATTTTATTTACTCTGACTCTATGTTCCCCTTAGTGAAATATTAATCCTCAAATTATTAACAAATAATAAAGTCTATAATGATCGAATGAAAATACCAATAAATTCTATAATTTTATTTTTTAATATCCTATAGTTAAGCATATCAAGCTAACTTTATCTTTAAGAAGTTTTAGTATTTTTTTATTTTTATAAGTATAACTTCAAATTTAGAACTAGTTAATAGCTAAGATTAATAACTAATATCTGAGATTTTACGGATTTCCTATACTATACCTATTTCTATTTGTTACACTATTTCCGTTATGTAAGCCCACTTAGCTCAGAGGTTAGAGCATCGCATTTGTAATGCGAGGGTCATCGGTTCAAATCCGATAGTCGGCTTTTTTTTCTCTATCGATGTTCTACGAACAAGAATCTCTTTTTTTCCGAATTAAATGGAGAATCCAGGATCTTTTATGTTTTTTACCTTACAATTTTGCTAGATACAAAACAATAAAATAAATAATATATATACAAAAAAAAAAGATTTTGATGAAATTCCATTTTTTGGGGTACTTTAGTTGATTTTACTCTGTTTATCCTGTAGTTTAATTCAGTTTTAATTTCGATGTATTCTGTAATGTAAATACAATGAAATTAATTGTGTAAAATGAAATTTCAATAAAATAAAAAAAGGAGTCTTCATGTCCCGTTATCGAGGACCTCGTTTAAAAAAAATACGCCGTCTGGGAGCTTTACCAGGACTCACTAGAAAAACACCTAAATCCGGAAGTAATCTTAAAAAAAAATTCAATTCTGGGAAAAAGGAGCAATATCGTATTCGTCTTCAAGAAAAACAGAAATTGCGTTTTCATTATGGTCTGACAGAACGACAATTACTTAGATATGTACATATCGCTGGAAAAGCAAAAAGGTCAACAGGCCAGGTTTTACTACAATTACTTGAAATGCGTTTGGATAATATCCTTTTTCGATTGGGTATGGCTTCAACCATTCCTGGGGCCCGCCAATTAGTCAACCATAGACATATTTTAGTTAATGGTCGTATAGTCAATATACCAAGTTTTCGTTGCAAACCCCGAGATATTATTACTACGAAAGATAACCAAAGATCAAAAGGTCTGGTTCAAAATTATATTGCTTCATCGGACCCGGGGAAATTGCCAAAGCATTTGGCGATTGACACGTTGGAATATAAAGGACTAGTAAATAAAATCCTAGATAGGAAGTGGGTCGGTCTCAAAATAAATGAGTTGTTAGTTGTAGAATATTACTCTCGTCAGACTTGAACTTAACGAAAAAAGGAAAGGTTCATAGAATTTTCTTCCCCTTCCCCTTTCCCCGAACTAAATCGCCCTAAGACCATTACCATTAATTTGTATTTTCCCATCAACTAGCTAAAATTGATTAACCCTAGGATTAGGATCCTTTTTTCTTTTTTCCTCTATGTGTATTTTACATACCACAGTAATTTGCTATAGAGAATTTCTAATTTCTATTAAATCAAAATAAGATAATATAAGATATTATATTATTGCTGGAAAAAATTGTTATTTGATTTGATACATTGTGATCCTTAACGTTGATGAATTAAGAAAAACGGAAAGAGAGGGATTCGAACCCTCGGTAAACAAAAGTCTACATAGCAGTTCCAATGCTACGCCTTGAACCGCTCGGCCATCTCTCCTACATAACTTATTATGGAAAATAAACTGAGTGAATAGCGAGTTTTCTTATTCCTGCAGTACAGGTACAACCGCAACCACTCGGGGGTTCCATAGTTCTATTGGAAAAATTCCTTTTGATCTAAGTGGAAGGATACAGGATTTTTTACTAGAAATTGCGCTCGCTATAAAATAAAAGTTTTAATTTGGGTTTTCCCGCAACTAAAGAAAAAGAAAATGGAAGAATTCTTCTTATTGCATAATAAAATAAAGAAACCTTAGAATTCCGTTTGCATAAGATACGCTACACCATACTATCGAAATCAAAAATAGGGTATGAGACAATTAATAACTTTGAAAACACGAAATAGTTGATAACATAAGTTGTTGTTCAGAAATAGGAAAGTGGAATGAAATCCAGTCTTAGTCAAATATTTCATATCTCTTCGTGTCCAAGCAGAAGGAAAAGGATACAATTTGAGCTGAGCGGAAAATCCATATCTCTCTTATCCATTTAAAGCATATGGATTTAGAGTAGAGCATATGGATCAATCTATTTATAATTATAAGAATCGAATGTGTTTGTTTTTATGTTATTTTGTGAAGGAATGAAAACAATTCTATATAGAATGGGTTGGGAATTATGCCTAGATCCCGTGGAAATGGAAATTTCATTGATAAGACCTCCTCAATTGTAGCCAATATTTTATTGCGAATAATTCCGACAACCTCAGGAGAAAAAAAGGCATTTACTTATTATAGAGATGGTGCGATTTGACTCTTTTTTTTGCTTTTTTTTAGCCCTACCTATACCTCAGTCTTACGAAAAAGAGAGGGGGGTTGGCATAGAGAGAACCAAATTTGTAAAGCAAACAAACCCACGCTTCGGGAAGGTGAGGCGAACTAACAATTCCTTCCGTCGTGTATCCTCGATTGATGCGGCTTCAGATACTTCAATTGTAGATTTGAGTATTGAGCGAAAGGTTACACCTACAGGATATGGTATGGTATGGATTACAGGCCAATCCTACTCTATTAGTATCCGTAGGCAGCATAGGGGAGAAAAGCACTACACCTAGAAATAGGAATCAACAAGAGAAAAACTTTGTTAGAAATTACCCCTTTCCTGATCGGTATCAGGGCTGGGAAGAATGGTTGGGATAACAAACAACCATCAGGTTTGTACTTTGGATACCCCTATAACCATCAAAGATCGTTGAAGTAGCTAATTCCTCTAAATAGGAGGCGTTGAGAACAAAGAAATTATTGGAGCTATCGTTTTCCTCTAGCATTAATAGAATTCATTGGTGTTAAGAAAAACCTCTTGTGGGAAGGTTGGCTAGAGATTTCTTGGAAAAATACCAGCCCCTTTCGGTTCATAATGAGACGGGACTAATTCTATTTTGATTCTATAGATTATTTCGCTTAGTACTATTATGTACAGAAGGGAGGAGCCGTATGAGATGAAAACCTCATGTACGGTTTTGGAACGGAGATTTTTTGAATAGAATGAACGACCGTAACGGATGTTGGCTCAATCCGAAGGAAATTATGCGGAAGCTTTGCAAAATTATTATGAAGCTACGCGACTAGAAATCGATCCCTATGATCGAAGTTATATACTCTATAACATAGGCCTTATACACACAAGCAATGGAGAGCATACAAAGGCTTTGGAATATTATTTCCGGGCACTAGAACGAAACCCCTTCTTACCGCAAGCTTTTAATAATATGGCCGTGATCTGTCATTACGTGCGACTATCTCCACTATAGAAAGAAAAAAAAAAAAGAGAGGATCAAATTTTCTAGTAAATACTAGAAAAAAAGGGCTTTCTACATAGGGATCGTAAAAACAACGATTTTTCCCTATCAGCTGTAGGAAGGAAGGACACTTCACGAGAATCAAAAAACGAAGAAAGTATGGCCTATACTACTACTCTATGGATAAAGTTTCTCAAATTGATAGAGAAAGCACCGTAAAGATCAATTAGTGAGCGACTGGGTCGATACAACTAAAAAAAACTGCTTACTTATCCCATGATATGGGGCAAAATTTAGGAATCCGCTTATGTAATAGAGCCGATCCACTAAGGGATTAAGCAGCGGTGTAGTATCAGATCCCAAAGATAGTAAGTTCTTTTTTCTTTCTTATGGAAAAAAGTCTTTTTCAAGGATTCTATAGAGATTTCATATATGAAACCGGGATAGTTACCTCTCAGAAAATTTGAACGAAGGCTCTATATCTATCTATGCTTCATTCTTCTGAAGGTGGGAAAAAAGATCAAACTGATTATTGATAAAAATTAGGGTTTGAAACTTAGGTAATTAATTTCTTCTGCTTAACCCAAGAACAAATTGGATCGATTTTTGATAAATCGAATTCAGTTAAGATAGGGGAAATTCAGATAGCAATTTCTGAGCCGTATGAGGTAGGAAACTCTCAAGTACGGTTCTAAGGGAAGGAACTTCCTATTCCGACCGAGGAGAACAGGCCATTCTACAGGGTGATTCGGAAATTGCGGAAGCTTGGTTTGATCAAGCTGCTGAATATTGGAAACAAGCTATAGCGCTTACTCCGGGAAATTATATTGAAGCACAGAACTGGTTGAAGATTACGAAGCGCTTTGAATTTGAATAAGACCATGCTCCTTCTTTTTCATAAAATGGGTGGTTTGGTTGTTGATCCATTAATCAAATAAATTAGGTCGTAAGATCGAATCAAGAATTTCATTATATCCATTTCTTATACCTTCTATTTTATATGATATTTCATAAGAATAAACCATAGGGATAGGGTCTAGAATAGAAGTAATAAAGTGAATAAAAAGAGGGGGCAATCTAAATATTGCTAATATATTAGGACCATCTTATTAATAATTCTAATGAGTTATCTTGGAATTTAGAATCAAATAAAAAACCCTATATTATGCTCAAGGAAAGTAGATATAGATAGGAGCTTATGCCCTCAAAAAAAATACACTAGTTTCTTAAATTAAAAATAAAAAAGATTTTTTTCTTACGTCGAGAAATATTTGTTTTTCAAGATAAACAATGTCCGTTAGGCACCTAATCTTTATGTCATAATAGACCCGAACACTTGCCTCGGATTGACTTCAATATATAATTGCTCCAGTGAATAACTAAAAAAAAAATAGAAGGATGGTAGATAGTAAAGAAAAGAACTAATCACAATATCTATCTTTCAAAATCTATCTTTCAAAATCTATCTTTCAAAATATATATCTTTCAAAGATTCACTAAAAAGACAGTTGGCGGGTCTCTTTGTATGTCTTGTCCGGAAAGAGGAGGACTTAATGATTATTCGTTCGCCGGAACCAGAAGTAAAAATTGTTGTGGATAGGGATCCTGTAAAAACATCTTTTGAGGAATGGGCCAGACCCGGCCATTTCTCAAGAACACTAGCTAAGGGCCCTGATACTACCACTTGGATCTGGAACCTACATGCTGATGCTCACGATTTCGATAGTCATACTGGTGATTTGGAGGAGATTTCTCGAAAAGTCTTTAGTGCTCATTTCGGGCAACTTTCCATTATCTTTCTTTGGTTGAGTGGCATGTACTTTCATGGCGCCCGTTTTTCCAATTATGAAGCATGGCTAAGTGATCCTACTCACATTGGACCCAGTGCTCAGGTAGTTTGGCCTATAGTAGGGCAAGAAATATTGAATGGTGATGTAGGCGGGGGTTTCCGAGGAATCCAAATAACCTCTGGTTTTTTTCAGCTTTGGCGAGCATCTGGAATAACTAGTGAATTACAACTCTATTGTACTGCAATTGGTGCATTGATTTTTGCAGCGTTAATGCTTTTTGCTGGTTGGTTCCATTATCACAAAGCCGCTCCCAAATTGGCCTGGTTCCAAGATGTAGAATCCATGTTGAATCACCACTTAGCGGGATTATTAGGACTTGGGTCTCTTTCTTGGGCGGGGCACCAAATTCATGTATCTTTACCAATTAACCAATTTCTTGACGCTGGGGTGGATCCTAAAGAGATACCACTTCCTCATGAATTTATCTTGAATCGGGACCTTTTGGCTCAACTTTATCCTAGTTTTGCCGAAGGAGCAACCCCTTTTTTCACTTTAAATTGGTCCAAATACGCAGAATTTCTGACTTTTCGCGGAGGACTAGATCCAGTAACCGGTGGTCTCTGGCTGACCGATATTGCGCACCATCATTTAGCTATTGCTATTCTTTTCCTAATCGCAGGTCATATGTATAGGACCAATTGGGGTATTGGCCATGGACTTAAAGATATTTTGGAGGCTCACAAGGGCCCATTTACAGGACAAGGCCATAAGGGTCTTTATGAAATCTTAACAACGTCATGGCATGCTCAATTATCTCTTAACCTAGCTATGCTAGGCTCTACAACCATTGTTGTAGCTCATCATATGTATTCTATGCCTCCCTATCCATACCTAGCTACTGACTATGGTACACAACTTTCCTTGTTCACACACCACATGTGGATTGGCGGATTTCTAATAGTCGGTGCTGCTGCACATGCAGCAATTTTTATGGTAAGAGACTATGATCCAACTACTCGATACAACGATCTATTAGATCGCGTCCTTAGACACCGCGATGCAATCATATCCCACCTTAACTGGGTATGTATATTTCTAGGTTTTCACAGTTTTGGCTTGTACATTCATAATGATACCATGAGTGCTTTAGGCCGTCCACAAGATATGTTTTCGGATACTGCCATACAATTACAACCTATCTTTGCTCAATGGGTACAAAATATCCATGCTACTGCGCCTGGCGTAACAGCTCCTGGTGCAACAACAAGTACTAGCTTAACGTGGGGAGGCGGCGAGTTAGTAGCAGTAGGTGGCAAAGTGGCTTTGTTACCTATTCCATTAGGAACCGCAGATTTTTTAGTCCATCACATTCATGCATTTACCATACATGTGACTGTATTAATACTTTTGAAAGGTGTTTTATTTGCTCGGAGTTCCCGTTTGATACCCGATAAAGCAAATCTAGGTTTTCGCTTTCCTTGCGATGGGCCTGGCCGAGGGGGAACATGTCAAGTATCCGCCTGGGATCATGTTTTCTTAGGTTTATTCTGGATGTACAATGCAATTTCGGTAGTCATTTTCCATTTCAGTTGGAAAATGCAGTCGGATGTTTGGGGTACTATAAGTGATCAAGGGGTGGTAACTCATATTACAGGGGGAAACTTTGCACAGAGTTCCATTACGATTAATGGGTGGCTTCGAGATTTCTTGTGGGCACAGGCATCGCAAGTCATTCAGTCTTATGGTTCTTCATTATCTGCATATGGTCTTTTTTTCTTAGGTGCTCATTTTGTCTGGGCCTTCAGTTTAATGTTTTTATTCAGCGGCCGTGGTTATTGGCAAGAACTCATTGAATCTATCGTTTGGGCTCATAACAAATTAAAAGTTGCTCCTGCTACTCAGCCTAGAGCCTTGAGCATTATACAAGGACGCGCTGTAGGAGTAACCCATTACCTTCTGGGTGGAATTGCCACGACATGGGCATTCTTCTTAGCGAGAATTATTGCAGTAGGATAGTGGCTAGGAGGATTTGAAAGGCATTATGGAATTAAGATTTCCCAGGTTTAGCCAAGGCTTAGCTCAGGACCCCACTACTCGTCGTATTTGGTTTGGTATTGCTACCGCACATGATTTCGAAAGTCATGATGATATTACTGAAGAACGTCTTTATCAGAACATTTTTGCTTCTCACTTTGGGCAATTAGCAATAATCTTTCTATGGACGTCCGGAAATCTGTTTCATGTAGCTTGGCAAGGAAATTTTGAATCATGGATACAGGATCCTTTACACGTAAGACCTATTGCTCATGCGATTTGGGATCCTCATTTTGGTCAACCCGCTGTGGAAGCCTTTACTCGAGGAGGTGCTGCTGGTCCAGTGAATATTGCTTATTCTGGAGTTTATCAGTGGTGGTATACAATAGGATTACGCACCAATGAGGATCTTTATACTGGAGCTCTTTTTCTATTATTTCTTTCTACGCTGTCCTTAATAGCGGGTTGGTTACATCTACAACCCAAATGGAAACCAAGCCTTTCGTGGTTCAAAAACGCGGAATCTCGTCTCAATCATCATTTGTCAGGACTTTTCGGGGTAAGTTCTTTGGCTTGGACAGGACATTTAGTTCATGTTGCTATTCCCGCATCCAGGGGGGAGTACGTTCGATGGAATAATTTCTTAGATGTATTACCCTATCCCCAGGGGTTGGGACCCCTTTTGACGGGTCAATGGAATCTTTATGCCCAAAACCCTGATTCGAGTAATCATTTATTTGGTACCGCTCAAGGAGCGGGAACTGCCATTCTAACTCTTCTTGGGGGATTCCATCCACAAACACAAAGTTTGTGGCTGACCGATATGGCTCACCATCATTTAGCTATTGCATTTATTTTTCTCATTGCCGGTCACATGTATCGAACTAACTTCGGAATTGGGCACAGTATTAAAGATCTTTTAGAAGCGCATACTCCTCCGGGGGGTCGATTAGGGCGTGGGCATAAGGGCCTTTATGACACAATCAACAATTCGATTCATTTTCAGTTAGGTCTTGCTCTAGCTTCTTTAGGGGTTATTACTTCCTTAGTAGCTCAACATATGTACTCTTTACCTCCTTATGCATTCATAGCACAAGACTTTACTACTCAAGCTGCTTTATATACTCATCACCAATATATTGCAGGGTTCATCATGACAGGGGCTTTTGCTCATGGAGCTATTTTTTTCATTAGGGATTACAATCCGGAACAGAATGAGGATAATGTATTGGCAAGAATGTTAGACCATAAAGAAGCTATCATATCTCATTTAAGTTGGGCTAGCCTCTTTCTAGGATTCCATACCTTGGGCCTTTATGTTCATAACGACGTCATGCTTGCTTTTGGTACTCCAGAAAAGCAAATCTTGATCGAACCTATATTTGCCCAATGGATACAATCTGCTCATGGCAAGACGACATATGGGTTCGATATACTCTTATCTTCAACGAATGGCCCCGCTTTCAATGCGGGTCGAAGCCTATGGTTGCCCGGATGGTTGAATGCTGTTAATGAGAATAGTAATTCGCTTTTCTTAACAATAGGACCTGGGGATTTCTTGGTTCATCATGCTATTGCTCTAGGTTTGCATACAACTACATTGATTTTAGTAAAGGGCGCTTTAGATGCACGCGGTTCCAAATTAATGCCAGATAAAAAGGATTTTGGATATAGTTTTCCTTGTGACGGCCCAGGGCGCGGCGGTACTTGTGATATTTCTGCTTGGGACGCATTTTATTTGGCAGTTTTCTGGATGTTAAATACCATTGGGTGGGTTACTTTTTATTGGCATTGGAAACATATCACATTATGGCAGGGCAACGTTTCACAATTTAATGAATCCTCCACTTATTTGATGGGATGGTTAAGAGATTACCTATGGTTAAACTCTTCACAACTTATCAATGGATATAATCCTTTTGGGATGAATAGTTTATCGGTATGGGCGTGGATGTTCTTATTTGGACATCTTGTTTGGGCTACTGGATTTATGTTCTTAATTTCCTGGCGGGGGTATTGGCAGGAATTAATTGAGACTTTAGCATGGGCTCATGAAC
>NW_028259783.1:0-12500 GCF_056163025.1 Triticum urartu | reverse complement strand
CCATATTAGGGTATTTACACAGAGGAATGGAAAAAATCGCGGAAAACCGAACTATTATACAATACTTACCTTATGTAACAAGGATATAGAGAGATTGTAGAAAGGGGATAGGATAGTTATTTTTGCAAGAGACTTGTTGTAAATTCCTTAACTTAAGAAAGAAAAAAGAATAAAAACACAGATACATAACATAAAAAAAAGAATAAATAAGACGAGATTCGACCTCCCCCTACATATTTAATTTCCTCTCCTATACAAAAACTAGCAAGACCCACTCCATTGGTAATTCCATCAATAACACCCTTATCAAAAAACTCCGTGAGTTCGGTTAACCCTCTTATACCGAGGGTAAAGACCCTAGTATAGAAAATATCTATATAACCACGATTATATGACCAACTGTATATATTTTTTTTTACTTGATCTAAAAATTCTTTTTTAGGATTTCCTTTGTAAAAAGAGTTTATTAAATCCAAATTCTGAAAAAAAGAATAAGCGGATCCATAGAAGATATATGCTATGAATAAACCAAAGATAGCTAGACTTACAGAAGAAATTGCATTAGTAATAAATTCATATGAATTTACAAAAGAATTAGAACTTTCCTGGGTAAAGTTTATTGAGGGAGTTAACCACTTTGATAATATGGTTAACTCTGCTATTCCATTACCAATTCCTCCATTATCAAAAGAGATTCCTATGAATCCAATGAACAAAGTGAAAAGTAGTAATATAAGAAGAGGAAATAACATAGTATTTCCCGTTTCATGCGGATAGGCAAAAGTTTTTTTAGCCCCAAAAGACGTAGTAAAGGATCCTATCCTATTTCTTGTATTACCTTGAATTTTTGGTATATTTTGTGAAAAAAAAGAAACTCCACTCTTCGTTGTTGATAAAACGAAATCCCTATTCACTCCTTTGGGTATCCTTTTTCCCCATAAGGATATTGAATACAAGGAACTCTCTTTAGTGCTACTGTAATTTTGAAAATGAACACGCAAATACCCATCAAATGTAAGTAAATATATCCGAAACATATAAAAGGCAGTTAATCCTGCAGTAAAGGAGGCTATTATTCCAAAAAAGGGCGAATACAACCAACTATTACTAAGGATTTCATCTTTGGACCAGAAGCAAGCAAGAGGTGGAATACCACAAAGAGAAAGTGTACCCCATAAAAAAGTAGTTCTTGTGATTGGAATGTATTTTCTTAAACCGCCCATAAGAACCATATTTTGACTTTTATCTGGTGAATATCCAACAAGAGGTTCCATTGAATGAATAACGGATCCGGATCCCAAGAACAATAAAGCTTTTGAATAAGCATGAGTGATCAAATGGAATAAAGCAGCTTGATAAGAACCTATACCTAGAGCTAACATCATATAACCCAATTGAGACATTGTAGAATAGGCTAAGCTTCTTTTAATATCTCTCTGAGCAAGAGCTAAAGTAGCTCCTAAGAATAGTGTTATTGTACCTACTAAAGAAATAAAACTCATTATCAAAGGTAAAGATATGAAAAGAGGAAGAAGTCGAGCTAGAAGAAAAATTCCCGCAGCAACCATAGTTGCTGCGTGTATAAGAGCCGAAATAGGAGTGGGCCCTTCCATAGCATCGGGTAACCATACGTGAAGAGGGAATTGTGCGGATTTCGCAACTGCACCAAGGAATAATAAAAAAGCACACAAAGTAGTAAGTAAAGAGTTAATTCCATTATTAGGAATCCAGTTATTAGCTATTTTGAACAAATCCCTAAACTCTAAACTACCTGTTATCCAAAAAAAACCTAAAATTCCTAATAATAGACCAAAATCCCCTACACGATTAGTTACAAAAGCTTTTTGACAAGCACTCGCTGCGATTGGTCGTGTAAACCAAAAGCCTATCAATAAATAAGAACACATTCCCACGAGTTCCCAAAAAAAATAAATTTGTATCAAATTGGAGCTAGTAACCAATCCCAACATGGAAGTATTGAAAAAACTTATATAAACAAAAAATCTCAAATATCCTTCATCGTGAGACATATAACCATCACTATAAATAAGAACCAGGATTCCTACAGTAGTAATTAGTATTAACATAATAGAAGTAAGTGGGTCAATCAAGTATCCAAATTCTAAAGAAAAATCATTATTGACGGTCCAAGACCATAGATATTGATAGATCGAACTTCCATTTATTTGTTGAATAGACAGTTGAACTGAGAATACCATAGCTATACTTAAGAGTAAAACACTAGGAAAAGCCCATATGCGACGAAGATTTTTTGTTGCTGTCGGAATAAGAATAAGGCCAAATCCCATTGACATAATAACTGGAAGTGGGAGAAGAGGGATTACCCATGCATATTGATATGTATGTTCCATAAGAAAAGAAATTGCAATTTTTACTTCAATTTTTACTTCAATTTTTCTATAAAATTGTTTCCGATTCACCAAACCAATTCTTATCTCTTTCTGAAAGAATAAATAAAAAGAATAAGAAAAAATACTGAAATTCTTAATTTTTCCAAAATTTATCTCATTGAAATAATTAAAAATTAAGAATGGGTTTAGTTGGTTAAATTAAAAAAGTTAATAAAATAACTAGGTAACGAAGTTATTTTATTAACTAAATAAAGATATTTATAAAAATAAAAAAAAAAAAGTGGAATCATTTTACTTTCTATTCATAATTCATTTTTATATTTCTTTAAAACAAAGATGAAACAGCTCTCTTGTTCCATAATTAACTGATTGAGTGAATTCCAATGAAAACCTATGTTTATAAGAAATTATCGAATAGTCCTTACTTCATATAGAACTAAAATTCTAATGACTATAAATTACCTAAGTTTTAGAATGTCTTGTTTAAGAGACTCAGTATTTTTTGTTTTGATTGGAATTCCTTTCCTTTATGGAATACCATTCTGAACTTAATTAACTATTTTCATTTTCCCTTCTTTTTATCCCCCCGTCTTATCTTATATGGGGGATAGGCTTCCATACCATATATCTATATATGGAGTATACTTGATATATAAATAGATATAAATAGATTTAAATGAGAAACCCTTCTATATATTCTATATTATTAAAAAAAAAGTATAAAATATATAAAGAAAAAATGTTAAAAAATTCTTGTTGTCTTATCCGCATTAGACAAAATGAAGTAAAAAATAATTCAAAATTTAAGTATCTTTCAGTATCTAAGTATAAATACTAATAAAAAGAAGAAAGAAGGATTGATTTGCAGCAATAGATGTCTTTCACATACAACTAGAAAAAAGTAATTTCCTTTTTGAATGGCAGTTCCAAAAAAACGTACTTCAATGTCAAAAAAGCGTATTCGTAAAAATATTTGGAAGAAAAAGACTTATTTTTCCATAGTACAATCTTATTCTTTAGTAAAATCAAGATCATTTTCGAGCGGTAATGAGCATCCAAAACCAAAGGGTTTTTCTGGGCAACAAACAAATAATAAGATTTTGGAATAATATGAATTGACTTATCAAAAAAGAATTCCAATTATTTAATAATTTGGATTCTTCTTTGAATGTACTTTTATGTGTCGAATTACTCGGTACAATATTCTTAGAACAAAAAACCCCTCTTATCTTATATATACAAGAAAAAAAAAGTTTTGTTTGGTATACTGTGTGCTAAGTATTCTTTTCCTATCAATGAACTTTTCATAATTTTCCTAATAGAATCCTCATATTCTATTAGGAAAATTATGAAAAGTGGAGTATTCTTACAATAGGACTTACAACTTCCACCTATCTTCTCCAAAATCATAAGGTTAGTAAATCTTATTAATAAGAGCATAAAGACTTTCATTCTAGAAATTTTTAAAAAATCCAAAAAGCCTTTTCTATTTATCCATTTTATTTTAATTTCATCATTAAATAGAAACCCTTTTGGATTTTTTTTCATTGTATTGAAAGAATTTTCAAAAATGTAAAGGGGAAATTAATTAGAAAAAATTAGTTCTATAATTGCAAGTTAGAAAAAAGAAGTTCCAACTCTTTCAAGCAGTGTTTGTGTTTCTATTGGGCAAAGCAAGAGTTTATTGTAAAAAAAAAAAAATGGAAACGATACTACCAAACGAAGTCTATTTTAATGAAAACTCTAATGTTCCTAAATTTTATGGACTTTCCCAATATCGACGATTCCCAAGATAATAGCTATTATTCTTTTAAGTTACCTATTATTTGAAGTTAGCCGCCATGGTGAAATTGGTAGACACGCTGCTCTTAGGAAGCAGTGCTCAAGCATCTCGGTTCGAATCCGAGTGGCGGCATTCTTGAAAAAGAATACAATAGATTAGAAATCAATTCGAAATTTACAATTTTGTAATGGGACCTTCCCCTTATGCTATTTGCAACTTTAGAACATATACTAACTCATATCTCTTTCTCAACGATTTCAATTGTGATTACGATTCATTTTATAACCTTATTAGTTCGTGAACTTGGAGGATTACGCGATTCGTCAGAAAAAGGAATGATAGTTACTTTTTTCTCTATAACAGGATTCTTAGTTTCTCGTTGGGCTTCCTCGGGACATTTTCCATTAAGTAATTTATATGAGTCATTGATCTTCCTTTCATGGGCCCTGTATATTCTTCATACCATTCCTAAAATACAGAACTCTAAAAATGATTTAAGCACAATAACTACGCCAAGTACTATTTTAACGCAAGGCTTTGCCACATCGGGTCTTTTAACTGAAATGCATCAATCCACGATACTAGTACCTGCTCTACAATCTCAGTGGTTAATGATGCATGTCAGTATGATGTTATTAAGCTATGCAACTCTTTTGTGCGGATCCTTATTATCTGCCGCTATTCTAATCATTAGATTTCGAAATAATTTCCATTTCTTTTCTAAAAAGAAAAAAAATGTTTTAAATAAAACATTTTTCTTTAGTGATATTAAATATTTTTATGCAAAAAGAAGTGCTTTAAAAAGAACCTCTGTCCCTTCATTTCCAAATTATTACAAATATCAATTAACGGAGCGTTTGGATTCTTGGAGTTATCGTGTCATTAGCCTAGGATTTACCCTTTTAACCGTAGGTATTCTTTGTGGAGCAGTATGGGCTAATGAGGCCTGGGGATCCTATTGGAATTGGGATCCTAAGGAAACTTGGGCATTTATTACTTGGACCATATTCGCAATTTATTTACATAGTAGAACAAATCCTTGGAAGGGTACGAATTCTGCACTTATAGCTTTGATAGGATTTCTTATAATTTGGATTTGTTATTTTGGTATAAATCTATTAGGAATAGGCTTACATAGTTATGGTTCGTTTACATTAACACCTAAATGATTACATAAAATAAAACCTTCATGAAATGAAGGTTTTTACTTTTATGTTTTATTTGAGAACCCCTTGAACGCCTTATCAAAGGGTTCTCAAAAATTCGAGATAGATCTAATTATACTTTTTTACTTATTTCTGCATTATATACTTTTTTACTTATTTCTGCATTAATAGAGCAGACGAGTAAAAAAAAGCAAACCTATTTAGGATAATAATTGGATAAGAGAGCCTCTACCCTGTCAACGGATAGGGAGAGAACAAAATCTGGATAAATACCAATTCCTATTACTGGTAAAAAGATACAGATTAAAATAAAGAGTTCTCGTGGTCCAGAATCCACAAAATTTGCGTTTGGAACATTAAATAGCTTGTATCCATAGAACATCTGGCGTAACATAGATAATAAATAAATAGGAGTTAATATCATTCCAATTGCCATTACAAAAGTAATTAGTGTTTTTGGCATTAACAGAAATTTTGGACTAGTAATTAGTCCAAAAAATACTACTAATTCTGCGACAAAACCACTCATTCCTGGTAAGGCAAGAGAAGCCATTGAAAAGCTACTAAACATGGTAAAAATTTTAGGCATTGGGATAGATATTCCCCCCAGTTCTTCGAGATAAACAAGACGCATTCTATCAGAAGCGGTTCCTGCCAAGAAAAAAAGTGTAGCACCAATAAATCCATGGGATAATATTTGTAAAATAGCTCCATTGAGTCCAATGTTGGTTATGGAACCAATTCCTATAATTATGAAACCCATGTGAGATACAGAGGAATAAGCTATTCTTTTTTTGAAATTTCGTTGACCAAGAGAAGTTGAAGCTGCATAGATTATTTGGATCGCTCCTATTATTACTAACCAGGGCGAAAATAGATAATGAGCATGAGGTAACAATTCCATGTTGATCCGAATCAATCCATATGCTCCCATCTTTAATAATATTCCCGCTAAAAGCATACATGTACTATAATGTGCTTCCCCATGGGTATCTGGTAACCACGTATGTAGGGGTATAATCGGCAATTTGACAGCATAAGCAATAAGGAAGCCAAAATATAAAAGTATTTCCAAGGTTGCAGGGTATGATTGATTAATTAATCTTTCCAAATCTAATCCTGGTTCGTTGGAACCATATAAGCCCATACCCAGAACTCCGATTAAGAAAAAAATGGAACCGCCTGCAGTATACAAAATAAACTTTGTAGCTGAATATAGACGCCTCTTCCCCCCCCACATGGATAAAAGTAAGTAAACAGGAATTAATTCTAACTCCCACATGATAAAAAAAAGTAAAAGGTCTCGCGAAGAAAATAATCCTATTTGACCACTATACATTGCGAGCATCAGGAAATAGAATAATCGCGAATTCCGTGTAATTGGCCAAGCTGCTAAAGTAGCTAAAGTAGTGATAAATCCTGTCAATAAAATAGATCCTAATGAAAGTCCATCGATTCCCAATCTCCAGTGGAAATCGAAGACATCTATCCATTTATAATCCTCCTTTAATTGGATTAAGGGATCCTCCAGTTGGAAATGATAACAGAACGCATAAGTCATTAGAAGGAATTCTAATAAACAAATAGATATAGTATACCACCTAACGACTTTGTTTCCCTTATGAGGTAAAAAGAAAATTAATGAACCTGCAAATATCGGCAAAACAACAAGTATTGTTAACCAAGGAAAATAACTCATGATAAAGTGATAAAGACAAGATACGTTTTGACCAGAAAAGCCCGTGCTCGATTATTTCGAGCACAGGCTTCTTCGGTAAAGAGGAATCAGACGATTCGAGTGAAGTTTTTTGTAACGTATCAATAAGATAGAGCCATGCTACGTGTTGTTTCAGGCCCTAAATAAACGCGGACACTTAAAAAATCTGTCGGGCAGGCAGATTCACATCTCTTACAACCCACACAATCTTCGGTTCTCGGCGCGGAAGCAATTTGCTTGGCTTTACATCCATCCCAGGGTATCATTTCTAATACATCTGTTGGACAAGCTCGTACACATTGAGTGCATCCTATACATGTATCGTAAATTTTTACGGAATGTGACATTGGATCTATAAATTTTTCTTTTCAACATAAAATTTTTCGATCTGGTAAAAATGAAATTAGTACTATAATGAGTCATATGTATTGTAGACACCAGACGAAGCAATGGTTTATCCAAACTTCAAAAAAAAAAATCTATTTTTTAATCTGTTTGTGAGAAAGCGTGAAGAGAGCCAAGAGACTTTAATTTTGGATTTCAACAATAAATAAGAAATAAGAAAGAATTTTACGAATTGTACAGACGAATTCGAATTAGCCAATAAATTGGCTATCGTCTTTTCAATATAAATTATTGCAATATTCAAATTGCAATATCAATGAATTACAAATACAAAAATTCATTTAAGTGAAAAAGAATACTATGCAATAATCTACTAAAAAAAATGGATATTCTCAAATAATACTAAGAAAATAGTATTGATTTCTATTTATTTTAATATGTGCGCCTTTGTTTAGAGGATTCTATGTCTAATTATTCAAAAGTCTAATTATTCAATAAATTAGATTGATTGATACGAGTGGATTTCCTATTACGATGGATGGAAGAAAGAATGGATAGTCCAATAGCGGCTTCAGCAGCTGCAAGGGCTATAACAAAAATTGCGAAAATATCTCCTTTTAATTGGCGACTATCAAATAGATCAGAAAATGTTACGAGATTTAGATTAATTGAATTCAGTATAAGTTCAAGACATATTAGAGCTCTAACCATGTTTCGGCTTGTGATCAATCCATAGATACCAATCGAAAATAAATAGACACTCAAAAAAAGTACATGCTCAAACATCATTAACTAACTCCTTATCAATCTCGATTCATTTCAATATGAGGGCAAGAATTGAACCGATTCAATTAATTACAATAGAACAATTACACAACAAAAGAAAAAAAAAAAAAAAAAAAAGGAGGTATTTGTTGGCAGTAGATGGATTTTACTAAATCAAAATTGTGATTCTTTAGTTATTTATTTTAGATTTGCAATTCTTATAATTTGTACTTTTTCTAAGTTTTCTTATTGCCGAGCCATAGTAATTGCACCTATTAAAGAAACTAGAAGAATTATGGAAATGAGTTCAAACGGAAGATAAAAATCGGTTGCTAAATGAATTCCAATTTGTTGAACATTATTTATGAGACCCTGTTCTACTATTTGGTTTGATCTTGTAGTCCAAAGAATTCCATACCACGACGTATCTGGGATAGTAGTCATTAGTGAAAAAACAATAGTTATACAAACGAGTGAAGTGAACCCATCTCCAATAGTCCAATAATTCTTATCTTTAGACCATTCTGAGCCATTTACGAACATTACAGCGAATATGATCAAGACATTTATGGCTCCCACATAAATAAGAAGTTGTGCGACAGCTACAAAGTAGGAATTTAATAAAAAATAGAATAAGGATATACAAACAAGAACTAATCCCAGCGAAAAGGCAGAATAAATGGGGTTGGTAAGTAATACTACTCCTAGACCCCCTAGTAGAAGAACAAATCCCCCAAATAGCATAAGAATCTCATGTATTGGTCCAGGTAAATCCATTATGGATAAAAAGAAATTAATAGTATAAAATTTTTCATGAACTGACTAAAACTAAAGGATTCAAGGAAGGAAAAAAGGATTAGGGTATTTTTTTGTGTATAAACTTATAGTTATAAATTATATTATATCACGAAAATCTAGTCTGATTTAAAATAAGAAATAATTTCCAATAAGCAGTAGTTTTTCGTTTTTCTTTATAGTTTAATTTTAAAGTTTAATAAAGAATTATTAGATTTTTATAACAGAAAGACAAAATCAAAGTTTAGTAATCAGTAATCGTTCTTGAATTCGAAGATTTTTCTTTGTTTATTTTACTTTCAGACGAATTCCTAATTGTTTGAATTGTGTAATCTCCCATTATGGAGATTGGTAACCGACTTAAAGCAATTTGATTGTAATTCAATTCATGACGATCATAGGTAGAAAGTTCATATTCTTCAGTCATTGATAAACAGCTTGTTGGACAGTACTCAACACAATTGCCACAAAATATACAAACTCCGAAATCAATACTATAATTAAGCAATTGTTTTCTTTTAATATCCTTTTCAAATCTCCAATCCACAACGGGTAAATCTATCGGACATACGCGAACACATACTTCACAAGCAATACATTTATCAAATTCAAAGTGGATTCGCCCTCGGAAACGCTCTGGTGTAATTGATTTTTCATAAGGGTAGTGAATCGTTATAGGTAAACGATTTGTGTGGGATAAGGTAGTTATGAAACTTTGACCTATGTACCTTGTAGCACGTATTGTTTGTTGACCATAACTCATGAACCCAGTTACCATAGGGAACATATTCATTCTAAATATCTATGAAAAAGATATGTTTCTTTCTCTTGTTTGAGAGAGCTTTTGTGTTGAAAATATTCTTACTATTATTGTATTATCTTATTTATAGTGAAACAAGTTGAGAAGAGGTTGTTAATAAGAGATTGCCCAGGGAAATAGGTAAAAGAAATTTCCATCCAAGATTTAATAACTGATCCATTCTCATCCTCGGTAAAGTCCATCTTATTGTGATAGAAATGAAGAGAAATAAATAAGCTTTAGTTAATGTAATAAATATACCCATTGTCATTTCCAAAATTCCAACTGCTTTATTCATTTGGAAAAAATCAAAAAAGGATATATAGGGAATAGATAAATTCCACCCGCCCAAGTAGAGAACTGTTACAAATAAAGAAGAAACTAATAAATTTAGGTAAGAAACAAGATAAAATAAACCATATTTGATACCGGAATATTCAGTTTGGTAACCTGCTACTAATTCTTCCTCCGCTTCTGGTAAATCAAAGGGTAATCTTTCACATTCTGCCAAAGAAGAAATTAAAAAAACCAGAAAACCTATAGGCTGACGCCAAATATTCCATCCAAAAAAACCGTATTTTGACTGTGCTTCAACTATATCAACTGTACTTGAACTGTTAGATAATCATAGTCGGTGATAACATCACAGTTCCCACCGCTATTTCAAAACCGTACATGAAACCTTAGCTTCATACGGCTTCTCTATGATCAGAAAAAGGAAAGGACTGTTTTGTTCCTAGCCCCGGGGGCGTAGATAGAATTAGATAAAATAAAATAGATTTGAAAGTCCTAAATTAGACCAAAGGAATTCCGTCTGCTAGAATAAGAAAAAGCGCTTCCGAATTGATCTCATCCTTTATAATATAATGAAAATTTTTCTTTGTTCAGTAATAACTTAATCTTGGAATAAAACACTTGTTACTTGTTATAGGAATTCAATTAATAAATGGAAAGAGTTGGGTATTAGTTCATGAGCAATTCTGCATGAATATGGATAGAGGAAGGAAATAATGAAAATTTTTTCTAGTGCACTCCATATCTTTTTTACTATTCTTCTTTCCCCAGGGAGGGGGTATTTAAAAAGAAAAAATGGATAAAGGGTTAATTCGTTCTTGATAGCCATTTCCTTAACAAGTGAATGGGAACATACTCTGGATCGGAATCCGAAGAAAGTACTACTTGATAATTTCTACAAATTGCAAGTCCTTATTATGATTCCTTTTATGGGCAAAAATCTCTAATGTTTTAGATTTTCCATTACTAATCCTTTATGTACTTTAGTGTTCCTAACCCTTCACTAACTTTTGGTGGATTCTTCTTATGGATTATTAAGTTATAGTAATAACTAGGAGTATTCTAGTAATGGAATTCCATATCGTGAATCCTTTATTCTTGGCCGCTTCAAGATATGATGACTAATTAAAAAATATCAACCTTGGGATAAAGAGTTTACACTGCTTATGTTTACTTCCACTTTTTTCTTGTACGTAGGAAATGAGATTTTTTCTTTTTACTACAAATTTATAAGCTGTTTTGTTTCACTCATATAGCTATCTAGTTTAACTTACCAACCCAAATACTAAATAAGAAAAGGAATATAAATAGTTAATGGATTTTATAGGAAAAAGATCTATTTTAACGAATCACACGTAGAGATATTGCTAGCACACAAAAAGTTAATGGTATTTCATAACTAATGGATTGAGCAGCAGCTCGTAGACCGCCTGAAAAAGAATATTTATTATTTGAGCTATATCCTGCCATAAGAAGACCAATAGGAGCTATACTTGAAATGGCAATCCATAAAAAAACACCAATACTAAGATCGGCTAAAACAAAATGATATCCCAAAGGGATAACTAAAAAACTTAATAAAACTGATATGACTGCTATAGAGGGTCCAATGCTAAATAAAGAAATATCTCCTCGGGATGGCAGAATATCTTCTTTAAAAAGTAGCTTAGTCCCATCTGCTATAGCTTGAAGCAGGCCCAGGGGGCCAGCATATTCAGGACCAATACGTTGTTGTATCGACGCAGATATTTCTCTTTCTAACCACACAATTACGAGTACCTCTATTGTTATTCCCAAAAGGAGGGTCAAAATGGGTAGAATCGATATCAGTCCATAGACTTCTTTTAATAATTCCAATTTCGAAAAAGAATTGATAGTTTCTACCTCTACCCTATCTATTATCATTTCAACGATCAACTTCCCCCATAATGATATCTATACTACCTAATATCGTCATGATATCAGCCAATTTCATTTTTTTAACTAGCTGAGGAAGAATTTGCAAATTAATAAACCCGGGTGGACGGATTTTCCATCTCCAGGGGAAAAGGCTATCATCTCCTACTAGATAAATCCCTAATTCACCTTTTGGGGCTTCTACTCTTACATAAAGCTCTTGTCTTGACAATTCAAAATTGGGCGAAGGTTTTTTACCAAGAAATTTATACTCAAAATCATTCCATTCAGAATTATTTTCTTTCTTAAAGCGTCGGACTTCTAAATTTTCATAAGGTCCTCCAGGAATTTTTTCTACAGCTTGTTGAATTATTTTGATGGATTCCCTCATTTCACCAATTCGTACTAAATAGCGAGCTAACGAATCCCCTTCTTTTTGCCATTGGACTTTCCAATCAAATTGGTTGTAAGACTCATAAGGATCTACTTTACGAAGATCCCATTGTATTCCAGAAGCTCGTAACATCGGTCCCGATAAGCCCCAATTTACTGCTTCTTCTCCGCTAAT
>NW_028259782.1:0-30992 GCF_056163025.1 Triticum urartu | reverse complement strand
GTTCGGATTTTACATATTGATCATTTTGCACTAGAATCAAGCTTTTTGAGGGAATATTCACACTATATAGAATATCTTGACTCTGAATAGTTACATGCAAGTCTATATAACATAGAAAAGCAGGCTGCCCATGACGGGTACGTGTGGGGTGAACCAAATTCTCATTGAATTTTATTTTTCCATTCGAAGGGGATCGTACAAGGTCGGCAGTACCCCCTGTGAATACTCCGCCAGTATGAAAAGTTCTTAATGTTAGTTGAGTCCCTGGCTCCCCAATTGATTGACCTGCAATAATACCTACGGCTTCTCCCAATTCGACCAGATCACTATGAGTAGGACTCCGGCCATAGCATAATTGACAGATCCAAGAAGTGCTTCGGCAAGTAAAGGGGGTTCTAATATATATTGGTTGTGCTCGAAATGGTTGTGCTCGAAAGGCAGTTATGAATCGATTGACTAATCCAATTCCAATATCTTGATTTCGCGCGGCAATGCATCGTGAACCGATATATATATCGTCTGCTAATACACGACCAATTAGTGTTTGGACAAAAAGTTTTTCCGTCATCCCATTTTGAGGACTTACAGAAATACCTCGGATAGTACCACAATCTCTTCTACGCACAATAATATGTTGAACTACTTCAACAAGTCTACGTGTAAGATATCCAGCATCTGCTGTTCGCACAGCAGTATCTACAACCCCTTTGCGGGCTCCATAGCAGGAAATTATATATTCTGTCAAAGAAAGTCCCTCGCGTAAATTGCTTTGAATAGGTAAATCAATCATTTGTCCTTGAGGGTCCGACATTAATCCTCTCATACCTACTAATTGGTGTACTTGAGATGCATTTCCTCTGGCTCCTGAAAAAGACATTAGATAGACTGGATTAGAAGGATCCGTTATCCGAAAATTTGAATTCATTTCTTGTTTCAAATATTCACTTGTCGCATACCATATCTCAACAGATTGGCGTAATTTTTCTACCGCGTGTACAGCCCCATAATAATAGTGTTTCTCCAAAAGAAAACTCTGTTGTTCCGCGTCTTGGACTAACCATCCCTTAGAGGGTATTGTTAAAAGATCCTCGATTCCTAACGAAATCGATGTAGTAGTGGCTTGATGGAAGCCCAGAGTCTTTAGTTGATCCAGTATATGGGATGTATATCCCATTCCAAAATGATCTATTAATCTGCTAATAAGTCGTTTCATACCAGTTCCGTCTATCTCTTTATTATGAAAGACCAGATTGGCCCGTTCCGCCATACATAAGTACCCCCTTTTCGGCTGAGTAGGATTCGACAATTGCTGAGTAGGATTCGACAATGGGCCTGAGTCAGTGATTCGAAAATTTAATTAACTTAATTGCCTCAATCTCAATCTGGATTCGCGTGGCAAATAATGATGATACTAGGGAAATCGGAATGCCCCCCGAAAGGGGAGGGGCATCGCCGAATCTAACTTTCTTGTTTAGGTAGTGTATGAATAGGCCTGACTAAATCCTTGTATGGCTTCCTCTATTTCTCTATAAAAAGAAATATGACCAAGAGTGGTTCGAATGTATATCGAACGAATTTCTTTTTTTCTATTTCCCATTATTAGATAGTGGGCATAAATCTCATGATAAGTCCCCAAAGATTCATATTGAACTTCAATCGGAACTTCTCTTGACCCAATGACGCGTTGATCCAGGTTCCATCGTAGCCACAAGGGACTATCTAAACTGATTAGTTTTTGTCTATAAGCTCCCAGTGCATCATAAGAACTAGAAAAATGGGGTTCTTTATCTTTCCTATATTTAAAATTATTATTATTATTGTAATTTACTTTTAGATTTGGGTAGTTTCTGCAACTATTATATCTATTTGCACAAATACCTCGACGCTTTCCAATCGTTAATACATAAAGCCCGATAAGCATGTCTTGGGTTGGTACGCAAATAGGATCCCCAATAGCGGGAGATAAGAGATTCATATGAGAAAACATAAGTAAACGGGCTTCTGCCTGAGCTTCCAAGGATAAAGGTAGATGAACAGCCATTTGATCTCCATCAAAGTCCGCATTGAAACCCTTACACACTAATGGGTGTAAAGAAATAGTACGCCCCTCTACTAAAGTGGGTTGAAAGGCCTGTATGCCTAATCTATGCAGGGTAGGTGCTCTATTTAACAGTACAGGATGTCCCCGCATAACTTCTTGAAGTATTTCCCATACAATGGGTTCTTTTTCCCAAATTTTCCTTTTAGCAATCCTTACATTAGAAGTGGCGCGTTTCGTGATTAAATCGCGAATTACAAATAGCTGAAAAAGCTTTATTGCTATCTCTAGAGGTAATCCACATTGATGTAATGAAAGCGAAGGACCCACAACAATGACAGAACGCCCCGAGTAATCGACCCGTTTCCCAAGCAGAGTCTCGCGAAACCTTCCCTCTTTACCTTCAATTACATCTGAAAGTGATTTGTATACTTTATTGTGACCATCCCTCGTCGGTTGCCCGCGGGACCCACTATCAAGAAGTGTATCCACGGCTTCTTGTACCAATTTTTCCTGGCACATTACTAAATCTGCTGGCGCTAATTCACTTCTTTTTAATAGATAGGCAAGATTGTTGTTCCGACGGATAACTCTCTTATAAAGTTCATTAATGTCTGAAGTCACTACTTTATCTCCAGACCTATAAACAATAGGTCTCAATTCGGGAGGAAGAACCGGTAATAAGCACAAAACCATCCATTCTGGTTCTACATTTGTTTGAATAAAATGTTTCGCCAATTGCATGCGTCTAATCAAAAAAACTTTTCTTATTCGTCTTTTTCTATCTTCCCACTCATCTCCACTATACCCCTCGTCTTCTAATTCCTTCCATTCGACCAAAGAATTCTCTATAATAATTCGCAAATCCAAATCTGCTAATTGTTCTCTAATAGCACCTGCTCCTGTCGCAATTTCCCGATTTCGAAATGTTGCAAAGCCTGGGGTAGAAAAAAAGGGAGAAATGCTGTGGTTACAGGATGCAATTTCCTCTTCGAATAAACCTCGTAATCGTAAAAAAGTGGGTTTTTTAGTGCTGGGCCTAGCAAAAGAGAAATCGCCGTATACTAGGCCCTCCAACTTCTTAAGAGGTTTATCTAAAAGATTCGCGATATAACTAGGAAGACCTTTCAAATACCACACATGAGTCACGGGACATGCGAGTTTGATGTATCCCATTTGATATCTTCGTATCCGAGAATCCACAAATTCGACCCCGCATTTTTGGCAAAATCTTTCGTCTTCGTTTTCAGCTCCGCTCGCTCGAGAATTGCCACAAGCGCAAATCCCGCTTTTTATGGGTCCAAAGATTCTTTCGCAAAACAATCCATCTTTTTCTGGTTTATCGGTTTTATAATGAAAAGTAGAGGGCCTTGTGACTTCGCCAACGACTTCTCCATTAGGTAGGTTTTTGTTAGCCCAAGCCTTTATTTGTTGAGGGGAAACGAGTCCAATTTGAAGTTGTTGATGTTTATATTGGTCAATCATAAAATAGAAATAAGAAAAGAATTTATATTTATTCCGATCAAACTTCCTCCCTATTAACCTGGAAGTTCTTTTCAGATACAAGGAAATGATTCAGTTCTAGAGCCAAAGATCGTAGTTCTCGAACGAGCACTCGAAAAGATTCTGGAGGATCCTCATGATTAGGTATTCTTTTTCCCCAGATCGTAGCATTAAGTATTTCTTGGCGAGCTATAAGATGGTCAGATTTATAAGTAAGTATCTCTTGTAAAATATGAGCAACACCAAATCCTTCTAAAGCCCAAACTTCCATTTCTCCTACTCGTTGTCCCCCTTGCTTGGCTCTTCCTCTAACCGGTTGTTGTGTAACAAGTGAGTAGGGCCCAGTAGAACGCCCATGAATTTTCTCATCAACTTGATGAATTAATTTTAAGATATAGGACTTCCCTATTAGAACAGGTTGCTCAAAGGGGTCGCCTGTTCTTCCATCAAATATTCTGCTTTTTCCCGGGTACTCGGGTTCAAATACCCATGGATTTTTTGTTTCTTTACTGGCTTCATATAATTCTGAAAACACAAGTTTTCTTGAAGCCTCTTGCTCATATCTCTCATCAAAGGGTGCTATTCTATAATGTTTCTTTAGCAGATCCCCCGCTAATCCGAGCGAGCTTTCAAATATTTGTCCCACATTCATTCGGGAGGGTACTCCTAAGGGATTGAAGACCATATCAACGGGTGTTCCATCTTGCAAATAGGGCATATCTTGCCTAGGCAAAATTTTGGAAATGATCCCTTTATTCCCATGTCTTCCGGCTACTTTATCCCCAACTTTGATTTCACGTTTCTGTAAAATATATACACGAACCATTATGTCGAGCGGGTCCCTTTGGATCCATTTCACATCGATAACGCGCCCTCTTCCACCTATAGGTAATTTCAGAGAAGTTTCTTTTGAAGTGGAAACCTCAAGGCCAAATATGGCCCGTAATAATCCAGCTTCCGCGATATAAGATGATTCGCTCGCTATCTGAGGCGTTAATTTACCTACTAAAATATCACCAGTTTCTACCCAGGATCCCAACCTAACAACTCCATTTCTGTCCAAATTGCGGAGTAAATGTTCTTCTAGATGTGGTATTTCTTTAGTGATTTTTTCAGCGGAGCCCTGGCTTGTCGTATCCGTCTGAATTTCATATTTCCGGATGTGAAAAGAGGTATAAATATCTTCATATACCAAACGTTCGCTAATTAGTACTGCGTCTTCAAAATTGTAACCTTCCCATGGCATATAAGCTACTAATACGTTTTTTCCTAAAGCAAGTTCGCCCCCAATTGTAGCAGCTCCTTCTGCTAAAATTTGTCCTTTTTTAATGGATTTACCCCGTGGAACCCGGGGTTTTTGGTGCATACAAGTATTTTTGTTAGAGCGACGGTGGTTAACTAAAGGAATACTTATAGTCTTCCCACTACTTGATAAAAGTATCTTATGACTATCAGTAGAAATGATCTTTCCCTCGCGTTCGGCTATAATGGAAACCCTCGAATCTAGAGCTGTTTGGCGTTCCAATCCAGTTCCAACAATGCATTTCTCGGACCGAGAAAGCGGAACTGCTTGGCGCTGCATATTAGAACTCATTAAAGCCCGATTCGCATCATTGTGCTCAATAAAAGGAATGAGAGAACCCCCAATAGAAAAATATTGGAAAGGAAAAATACTTCTAACATGAATCTGTTCCCATGCAATAGTCAAGAATTCTTGACGGTATCTAGCCGGAACAACCTGTTCTTCCTGAATACCTTGATTCAAGGACAAAGAATTTCCTGCTGCTATCATATAATATTCATCTCTATTTGGTGATAGATAAACCACCTGTCTCTCTTTTTTTTCTTTTGCTTTCTCAGCAGATATTTCATAAAACGGACTCTCTATGGATCCCCACAAGTGATCAATTCTCGCATGAATTGTTAAGGATCCAGTAAGTCCAACATTGATTCCTTCAGACGTGTCAATTGGACAAATACGCCCATAGTGACTCGGATGAATATCTCGGCTCCGAAAACTTGCGGTTCTCCCCGTCAACCCTCCAGGACCTAAACAACTCACTTTTCGCCCATGAACAGTTTGTGTCAATGGATTCGTTTGATCAAAAACTTGAGATAACGGGTATGTGCCAAAAAAGGTCTCATAAGTAGTTATTAATAAAATTGAAGTTGAAGTTGGAGTTACCAAAGTTTGGGGAGTCGGTTTCGATTGACGTATGAATACTCTACGAATAGTTTTTTGAACTGCATGTTGTAAACGACCAAGAGCCAATCCGAATTGATCTTGTAACAGATCCGCAACCGAACGAATACGTTTATTTTTCAAGTGATTCATATCGTCATCGTCAAGTATACCCGTTCCAAATTTCATTCCAATCAAATGATCCGTAGCGGCCAATACATCTCGTGGTAACAAGAATGTATTGTTCTGAGGAATATCAAGATTAAGTCTCCGATTCATATTTCGTCGACCAATCCTTCCTAATTCACATTTTTGTTGAAAAAATTTCTTTTGTAATTCCTCGCATAAGGACTCCGAAAATACCAGGTCCCCACCTACACAAGCAAATTGTTGATAAAACTCCAAAATAGCTTTTTCTTTTGACTCAATCCTCTTCTTCTCTTTAGCATTCGGAAAGACAAGAAAATTTCAGGGTAGGAAACATTATCCAGAATTTCTCTTAGATTCGAACCCATAGCTGATGATAGAACTAGAATAGATATCTTTTGTTTTCTACTCACGCGAGCCCATATCCTTTCTTTTTTATCAATTGCTAATTCCGATCTCCCCCCCCAATCTGATATTATAGTGCCAGTGTAGATAGAAATTCCCTTATGATCTAATTCCGAGCGGTAGTAAATACCAGGACTTAGCAATATTTGATTGATCACAATTCGGTATATTCCATTTATAATAAAGGTTCCTAAGGAATTCATTATAGGAATGTTTCCGATAGAAATGGTTTGCTTTTGCACATCGAAACCAAAAATTAATCTCGCAGATACATATAATTCGGAAGAATAGGTGAGTGATTCATACACAGCATCTCTTTCTTTTATCGAGGGTTCTAGCAGTTGATATCCTTTCGCAAATAATTGAAATGCAATTTCGTGATCTGGATCTTTAATTGTTGGAAACTTGTCAAGTTCTTCTGCCAAGGCTTGATTAATGAACCTACAAAATCCCTCGAATTGGATCTGACTAAATCCGGGTATTGTGGACATTCCCTCGTTTCCATTCCGGAGCATCTTAATCTTAAGTTTCCTGTTTATCAAAGAAAAATTCCATTATCAGCTCACTCTTCATCAATCCCTATGGATCGATCTAGCAATCATGGAATCTATATTCTGTTTACTGAATCACATGAAATTCTAGGGAACTCCACATACGTATTTCATATATGTATTTCATACATATGAATAGAGACCATTTGGACGAAAGTTCGAGTTTGCCAGGGGTACAAATGAAATGAAAATGAATTGATAAAACATTCCTACAAAAAAAATTCTGCCACTTATACTTTATGTTATGATATTCTAATCAGATTGGATGGCAAAGATTTCTCATTTTATCTCCTTTCTATGAATGTAATAAAGCCGTAATATAATATACTAGAAAGTTTGACTTTACTTCGATTTAGAATAGCGTGCTTACTTTAATTTCTCAAAATAATTTGAGGGTTCTTTTTTATTTCGGATCGGAGTAGTATAATTGCTAGAAAATTCAGTATTTCATTGTGGAATTCTAAAATAAAGTAAGTCCCTTTTTTAAGTACATGCCAATCTAGTTATCCACCTCTCCCCATATCCATGCTTTTCTTTTATCGTAATTTCACTTGGGTACGCCAAGATAGTCAGGTTATACTCTATATCAGAGCAAATTTCCTTTTTTTATTCAAGATATTTAATTTAATACTTTGAAAAATTAAAGCATGATTCCCCATAGAGATATGTACATAAAGGGGATCTTTGGATAATAATGCTGTTCGGACCTAAAGTTTACCTATACACGGATTAAGCATAAAGCCATAATATTTTATTATGCCATTGAAGGGGGGGGAGATAATACCGATTTAAGAGTAGTTCACTACTGCAATAAAAAAAAGAGAATTCTAGTTAACGGTTCCAATTTATTCTGAATTTTGCAGCCTGTGAATAGAAATCCACTTTTTCTTCTTTTTCATCTCAATAGAAAGAAATGGGAAGTTTTATTGTGTTAACAATGTATGTTTTAAGATAGAATCTATCGAGGAGAATAATAGAAACTGGATCAAAAAAAGCAGGAATAGATTTTTTGAAAAAGATTGGAAAAAAGTAAGTAGAATTATATTCAAAATAAAAGGGGCTTTTCGTAAGAAAACGTGGATGAATACTTGCTGTTTTCTAGATTTTTGATCGGATTTTTTGGCGGCATGGCCAAGCGGTAAGGCAGGGGACTGCAAATCCTTTATCCCCAGTTCAAATCTGGGTGCCGCCTGATCAATAAAATACTTAGGTTTTTTTTATAGTGCTGATCGAATTCGATAAATTTTTACTTCGCATAAGTTCGGGCAAGAGAGTAACTGGGCCTGCCGATACTGGGTTTAGAGAAACCATACCATAGTTCTATCCTCAAACTAGGGTTAGGGTTTGTTTTGACGGTAGTGGCCAAAATGGTTATCAATAGGGGTGAGGTAGTGTTTCCTTATTCTTTTATTATATGAATTTGAATTGGTTCTTAATTGAGATTCGATTTGATAATTTTAAAATACGAGGATAAGATGTCAGAAATCTTGGTATCCAAAGAAAGGTCCCTAAGGGGCATTCTTTTTTTTTTTCAATCTAAGATTCAAGAAGGGACTCCACGAAAGAATATCAAGACTTACTAATTATTATACATTTTTTTATCGTACATCTTATGTTACCTACATACACTAAAGTAAGGACTACTTAATTCTAACGAGAATCAGATTAAATAGGTCGATCAAAAATCAATTTAGGAGTTGTATTATGGATAAAATCTCTTCATTCTTTCATAGAATGATACAAAGCAAGGCTGCAGGGTTTAGGTCAAAAATAAACATTAGGTAAGGTAGGTATCCAATAAATATTTATCTATCGATAATTTTATGGTATATTCGGGCGTCCTTTGCTTAAAAAAAAAAAAAAGAGTAACAAAAGGAATAAAAAATCTTCCTATTCCCGCTTCTTCTATTCAGGACATCATTCCCGTACTCTTTCTTTTTTAAGGAAAAAAGGGCTATAGTATCTCGTATTTTTAATGCTCTCTAATTCTACCAGAATTCCTATAAGAATTTGTTAGGAGTAAATTCCTTGAACTGATTGATCCATGGCCTTAGGGCGGAATCCCTTTTTGACTCTGTACCCTTGATTCCACTATGATTATTGATCAATAGTAGAATAATCCCTTCATAGAAATAGGAGACATAATTTAGATGGATATAGTAAGTCTCGCTTGGGCTGCTTTAATGGTAGTCTTTACATTTTCTCTTTCACTAGTAGTATGGGGAAGGAGTGGACTCTAGGGATACTACTAATTGATTAAGTAATCAAATTGTTGTATCAATTCTTTTCTTTAATGGATCATTTTGCATTAATCATTTTGTCAAACGTTATTCTTTAATCTTTTTCTTTAGTTTTGTTTCACTCCTGTAAGAAACTCTTGTATTGTAAGTTGTAATGTAAGAAAGAGCCATTATACCAATTCAGAATTTCTACTAGAAATGACGAATGGTTAAAAAAAGTTCTATACATAAGAAAATTAGACTTTCTTCCACGGAACTATTCACGGCATATCACACATTTTCCATTTCCTTTTACTTTTTACTATAGTCTATTCTTCATATTATTTTTCTTTCCTTCCATGGATTCTTTGGTCAAGAATTGTCTTAGATTTTTTTATTTTGACCTGATTGAAATTAAGTGGATGCAATGAAAAAAGAAATTGAATTAGACTACTTAACTATTTCAATCTACTAATCTATTCTATGTAGATTCAAAGATAATATAATAGAAAGAATCTAAAGTGTCGTAGAAAAAACTATATGTAGTTCTTTCTACCACACTTTAAGATTCCAACCAGATCCTTTCATTTAAGACTTGGATTTTTTTTATTTAATCCCTTTTTAATTTCTTCAATGATTAATTGGAATTCCAATTAATTATTTTGGCTGACTGTTTTTACATAAATAATAAGTAAAAAAGAAGTAGGAACTAGAATGAACAGTGCAGTAGCAATAAATGCGAGAATATTGACTTCCATAACCTCTTTATTTTTTATTTTCACAATAACTCGGGATGTAATCCCATGGAGAGGAAAAAGGGGTATCTTGTAAATTCAAGGGTAGGGCTTGCATTCTGATAATACTGAATCAATTCAATATTATGAATATCGGATCTATCAAATCAATTCATGGATGAGAGTTATATTTCACGGATGAGAGTTATATAGTATAACATAGGAAGATCCTCTATCCACACTAAGACCAAAATGGGTTTTTTGATTGGATTAGGAATTCCCTCTTTTTTAATCCTTTTCTACTTTTTCTTTTCTATATCTCTAACCCACGAGCTTTCTTAATCTTATACTTTCTTAATCTTATACAATTTCCCTTCCTTTTTCTTATAGTTATACATACAATTATGTATGTATTATATGACCAACTTTCACTTTCTATGGGTCACATAGACATCCAAATAAGCAGTAGAAGTGAGATGGGGAAAAGAGGTCTGAAATAAAAAGGGAATACGATTTATGTATGGATTCCGGTAAAATACCGGTACTCTATTCCATAAGAGTGGAATAGGAAATTAAGATGAGGATGGTATCATCATAAAGAAAGATAGAGTAATATAATATCCTAAATTCTACTAATCCACATATCGTATGTGTGTCTTTCTTTATCGATTGGGAGTAGTGAAAAAAAAATTCCTATATGCCCTCCCTCCCTCTTTAATGAGAGATGCAAAATAAAAAAGTGAAGTAAGGGTGCCCTGTGGGTATTTGATCTTGCTCCCTGCCCCTTTTTTTCATGGAAAAAGGAAATATCAATTTCTCCATTCATTGAACCCTAGTTCGGGACTGACGGGGCTCGAACCCGCAGCTTCCGCCTTGACAGGGCGGTGCTCTGACCAATTGAACTACAATCCCCGCGGGGTGTATGGCATACCCATTCTTAAATAGAACCATAAGAAGATTCGATTCGTCTTTCGTACTCTAAGAAATAGACGAATCATATACTACATACCCACATATTATATTATACGTGGGTATAGTGAGAGTGACATAACTAGTATGTCGTGATTTTTTATCACTAAAAATGGATAATAATCCAGCCTTCAATAAGAAAAACTCTTTTGTTTGTAAGAAAGGAATGAGAGAGATATGGATTAGAAAAAAAAATTTCCCTTTTTTCTTTATCTTTTATTTCTATAGATCAGACATTTTATTTTATGGAAGAAAAACAAAAGGATTTAGTTCATACTCACGAAGCCCTAGATTTTTGGTTTGGGCCGAGCTGGATTTGAACCAGCGTAGACATTGTCAACGAATTTACAGTCCGTCCCCATTAACCACTCGGGCATCGACCCAGGAAGAATTTATTCTAGGGTTTTTGCTAATCTATGATTAACCTCCTTTCATAATACTCCCTACCCCCAGGGGAAGTCGAATCCCCGCTGCCTCCTTGAAAGAGAGATGTCCTGAACCACTAGACGATAGGGGCATCACTAGACGATAGGGCCATATACAACCGCTCGTGATTATACTATAATCATAGTATGAGCAGTTTTTTGGAATTGTCAATATACTCGAAAAGTATAAATAGATCCAAAGCAAAGAGTTTTTCCAACTTTTCTGTTATGTTTTCATCTAGGATTTTTTTTAGTTGATCGTTATAGATTAATTCTCCGTGCTTCATTTAGTGTTCATACCAAAAATGCATCCATCCCGCACTAAGTCATAAAATTCTCTAAAAATATAGAGAAAGTTTCAAAAACAAAGAAAAAAAGTGAATCAATTTAGTAGAAAAGTACTCTATCAGATTCGAACCAACGACTTACGTCTTAGCACGAGATTACTCTACCACTAATTTAAAAAGCCCTTTATCGGATTTGAACCGATGACTTATGCCTTACCATGGCATTACTCTACCACTGAGTTAAAAGGGCTTTTTATTTAATTCAAAAATTAGCCACTTGGATTTCCCATTATGGGTCTACTGCATAATGTACATATTATATATATAATATATAGAGATAGAGAGAGAGACATTATGTAGAGATTGTATATGTATATATCGATATCTTGAGAGCTCAAAATAAAATTAATAAAAAAAAACATACCCTACATAACATATCCAACTCTTCTTGGTTCAGGGTTTTCCGTTTCCGAAGACTAGTAAAATAGGCGGATTCTGGAACCCCAAGGATTCAACGGTATATGGATATGGAAAATATAAGATTTCCGATCCTAGCGGGAAAAGGCGGGGAACAGATACCCAATAGGATATAGGATCCTTGGGAGGAACTTTTGGTAATGGCCTTGATCCTCTATGCTATTTTTTATGTGTTCTTAGTTCTATTGAACTTTTTGCATTCTTTTAAACAAGAATCTAATAAACTAGAATTGAGTCAGTGGAAAAAAGGAGAGAGAGGAAAGTGTTAAATGGAGAGAGTCGACTAATCAGAGACTTTTAGGATCTTCTTTACATCAGGTAAATCTGTCGGCCCTGTCCGTTTTTTTCTTTAAGTTACGACTCTTTGCTGCTTACTTCTATCAAGCCATAGGGAAAGTCTATGATGAATTTGGAAAACTCATCTCACTCTTACTCTATGGCTCGGACTTAATGGGGGAAGAAAACATCTTCCATAATTTCTTTTTTGTTCAATTCTGGACAAAAAAGAAAAGGAAAAAAGGAATTTATAGGGACAGTGTTACCCCCTATATCCCCTAGTTTATATTGTAGGAATAATAAAACAATTTAGCAGTCTGACACACTTACGTCCTTGCAAAGTAAATAATTATTATTGTAGTCGTAACCGTAGAATAGGATCCTAATCAAAATAAATACATTTGGTTCAGGCGCTATTAGCATGGTAAGAAAAGATTTTTTTTACAGACCAGAGGGGCTATCTAAATCCTAAAGTAAAGGCGAGCGATCGAAGTAGAAGTACCAACGGCTCAGTGTCATGAACCTTCTCCATCTGATTCAATAAGGGGGAATTAGCCTTCTTGTCAAATGGCTATCCTTGACAAAGGGTACCATTTATACCATAATCTACAATGTAGCGGGTATAGTTTAGTGGTAAAAGTGTGATTCGTTCTATTAATAACTGAATTTGAAATGATATACTTAAGGCATCCTTAAGTTTTTTATTTTTATATTCCGATGAAAACTTTAGTTCTTATAAAGGATTAAATCCTTTTCCTCTCAATAGCATATTGAGGAAGAATATACATTCTGGCGATTTGTATCCAAAGACTAATTTAAATTGCATCCAAAATAAAAATAGGATTATGAGTACAGAGTCGCGAAGCATAATTTTGCATTGGATTAAGTATTCCAATTTTGAAAATATGAGTAAAGGATCTATGGATGAAGATACAAAAAAGTTGATTTCCAATCGTAACTAAATCTTCTTAAAATAAGGAATAAGGAAGCCAAATAGCTAAAAAACGATAGTTTTGGTTTACTAGAACCATCCGCATATTGTTTCAGCTCGGTGGAAACCCAATTCTTTTCCTCAGGATCTCTTGAATGAAATTAGGGAACGAAGTAAGTAGATTAGATGAATTTAGATAGAATTTCTATCTCCTACTCTATAAGGATCATCTAGAAAGCGGAGAGCTTTGGTTCCATTCAAATAGAAAAGCTGACATAGATGTTAAGTGGTGAGAATATCCATAAAGGAGCCGAATGAAATCAAAATTTCATGTTCGGTTTTGAATTAGAGACGTGTAAAAATAATCAACCAACGTCGACTATAACCCCTAGCCTTCCAAGCTAACGATGCGGGTTCGATTCCCGCTACCCGCTCCATTCTGTATAAAAGGAGTATTCTATTTGTCTAGACATGTTAGAGGCTTGTATTCAAGCCTTTTTTGTCCACCAGTTTCTGGTACTCCAGAGCGGAGTAGAGCAGTTTGGTAGCTCACGAGGCTCATAACCTTGAGGTCACGGGTTCGATTCCCGTCTCCGCACTTAGCAGTCTGTATAAAAGGACTATTCTATTTCTCTAGATATGTATGGTAGAGGGGCGTATCCAACCCTTTTTTATTCATTAGTTCCCGGCCCTAGAGGGCAAAATTGAGCAGTTTGCGAAGTCACTTGCCTTCAAAAAAAGAAGGCGCAAGGCCTCTCCCTACCCTGCAGAAAATAAAAATGAAACGAAAGGGACAGTCTACCTCTCCCTTCCCTTTAAAAAAAGTTTGCCCGTTGTTTGTCTCAGTTAATACCCAATTTTTGGAGCTCTGTTGGCGAGTTCTATTTCTGCCTCTGGAGCGCCCTCTTTTTTTGAGTGGGATGCAAAGGAAGGGTAAGATAGTAAGGGATACGGCACTAGACTAACACCTAATTAATACTTAATTTAATATAAGTAGTTAAACAGTTAACTAGACTAAACTTTTTATCATAGTACTTTGATAAATTAAGCGGGCGAGCGGCGGGAATCGAACCCGTATCTTCTCCTTGGCAAGGAGATATTTTACCATTGAACTACGCTCGCTACGGTATATATTTTATAGCGTATATCCGCCTGGGTCGACCTTCTATGTCTGGGTCGACCGTTTCATTTCATTTTCTATTATATTAGAGTTTTCCTTTTTTTATTATCTGTCAATGAATATTCTAATGGGAATGGAATTTCATAATACTGAAAGAGAAGAGCTAGCAATTCGGAACGCAAATTGCGTTTTAATACGTCTCACTATTCTAATTTTTTAGAAGAAATGGCCTTTATTATTTCTTTTTTATGGGGTTAATAAATATTAACCAAATTTCATTTAAGAAATGAGAGAATTCAGAATAGCTACGAGAAAGACTAGTCCAATCCATAATGATGTACCGGAAAATACAACATTTTTATTATTTGACCAACCATCAGGAGAAGCAAATACAAGGGGTACACTAATTACTAAGACTGAGGAAGTCGCAATTAATGCAAAAACAGCTAATTGGAAAGCAATAGTCATATTTCTAATCCTCCAAGCTACCATCAAATAAAGTTGACTACATATTTGATCCCTCACTTAAACCAAAATTGTAAAAAAATACAAGAAGTAGGAGGGGTTTAATCATGAATCCATTGATTCTTCTCTTTAATTCAAATTTATTACTTAAACCGCTTTTTTATTTGGATATGGGGGTGAGAAGAGATTATTTACTCTTTATTTCACAAGCGGGTATAGCGGATCCTGTATCCGTGTATACAGTATACAGAGATATATCGAAAAGGAACTTGTATCTGATATCTTTCTAGAGGCTAATAAATCTTTTTATTTTTTATATGGCTATGTTCTATTTGTAGGAGTAAAATAAGGATTAGGCTGTGGAGAGATGGCTGAGTGGTTGATAGCTCCGGTCTTGAAAACCGGTATAGTTCTAGGAACTATCGAGGGTTCGAATCCCTCTCTCTCCTTTTGCTTATTGAATACGTTTGTTTCTTTCATTTTTATTTATTTTTTTTTTCTGTCCCTTATCTTTCTTTCATAAAAAGGAATGAATGGCTCGGCTAGATGGAATAACCGAGCCAGAACAGAAAAAAAGTAGAACAGGTATAAATAAGAAAATCTTAGTTAAGAGGGTTCATGTAAAGAACAGGTTCCAAATCACGATCGATTCCCTTTTCAAAACCTGCTGCAGCAGCTCGGGCTCTTCCTGCATGCCATAAATGGCCCACAAAAAAGAAGAATCCTAGAACAAAATGAGAAGTTGATAACCAACTTCTAGGAGAGACATAATTAACTGCATTGATCTCGGTAGCTACGCCACCCACGGAATTTAAAGAGCCTAAAGGAGCGTGGGTCATATATTCTGCTGAGCGTCGTTCTTGCCAAGGTTGTATGTCTTTTTTCAACCTACTCAAGTCCAAACCGTTGGGGCCCCTTAGAGGTTCTAACCATGGAGCACGAAGGTCCCAAAAACGCATAGTTTCCCCTCCAAAGATAACCTCCCCAGTTGGGGAACGCATTAGATATTTACCTAAACCTGTGGGTCCTTGAGCGGATCCCACATTAGCTCCAAGACGCTGGTCTCTAACTAGAAAAGTAAATGCTTGAGCTTGAGAAGCTTCTGGCCCGGTGGGTCCATAAAACTCACTCGGATAAGCTGTATTATTGAACCATACAAAACAACAAGCGATAAAACCAAAGACAGATAAAGCAGCTAAACTATAAGACAAGTAAGCTTCTCCAGACCATACAAATGCACGGCGAGCCCATGCGAAGGGTTTGGTTAAAATATGCCAAATTCCGCCAAATACACAAATAAAACCCAACCATACATGCCCACCAATTATATCTTCTAAATCATCTACACTAACAATCCACCCTTCTCCACCAAAAGGAGATTTTAGTAAATAACCAAATATAACACTGGGACTAAGGGTCAAATTGGTAATTTTTCTTACATCTCCCCCCCCAGGGGCCCAGGTATCATATACACCGCCAAAATAAAGAGCCTTGAGTACTAGAAGAAAAGCACCTAGACCTAACAAAATTAAGTGAATACCCAAAATTGTAGTCATTTTATTTCTATCTTTCCAGACATAACCAAAGAATGGAAAAGATTCCTCAAGAGTCTCGGGTCCCAGAAGCGCGTGATAAATGCCACCGAAGCCTAAGACTGCGGAGGAAATTAGGTGAAGTACGCCAGATACAAAGTACGGAAAAGTATCTAGAACTTCCCCCCCTGGCCCTACTCCCCAACCTAGAGTAGCTAAGTGTGGAAGTAAAATCAACCCTTGTTCATACATGGGCTTTTCTGGTACGAAATGGGCCACTTCAAATAGGTTCATTGCTCCGGCCCAGAATACGATTAATCCGGCATGAGCTACATGAGCTCCAAGCAGTTTACCGGACAAATTGATAAGTCTGGCATTCCCAGCCCACCAAGCAAAGCCGGTGGTTTCTTGGTCACGACCAGCTAAAACGAAAGTTCCATTAAAGAGCGTTTCCACGTGGTAGAACCTCCTCAGGGAATATAAGATTTTCATGAGGCTGATCCTGAGCTGCCATCCACGCACGAATACCCTCGTTTAAAAGAATATTTTTGGTGTAGAAAGTCTCAAATTCAGGATCTTCCGCTGCACGGATTTCCTGGGAAACAAAGTCATAGGCACGTAAGTTCAGAGCCAAGCCAACTACGCCAATAGCACTCATCCATAAACCGGTGACGGGTACAAATAGCATAAAGAAATGTAACCAACGTTTATTGGAAAAAGCAACACCAAAGATTTGGGACCAAAAGCGGTTAGCAGTGACCATTGAATAAGTTTCTTCAGCTTGAGTTGGGTTAAAAGCACGGAAGGTATTTGCACCATCACCGTCCTCAAATAGAGTGTTTTCTACGGTCGCTCCATGAATAGCGCATAGCAGAGCCGCACCTAATACTCCGGCAACTCCCATCATATGAAATGGGTTCAACGTCCAATTATGAAATCCTTGGAAGAAAAGGATGAATCGAAATATCGCTGCTACGCCAAAACTCGGCGCAAAGAACCAACCAGATTGCCCCAGTGGATAAATAAGGAATACAGAAACAAAAACAGCAATTGGACCAGAGAATGAGATTGCATTATAAGGCCGCAATTGAACAGACCGAGCAAGTTCAAATTGGCGTAACATGAAACCTATTAGTGCAAAAGCCCCGTGGAGAGCTACAAAAGTCCATAGACCGCCTAATTGACACCAACGAGTAAAATCTCCTTGTGCTTCGGGCCCCCATAGTAGCAACAAAGAGTGTGCTAAACTATTGGCAGGGGTAGAAACTGCTGCGGTTAAGAAATTACAACCTTCCAAATAGGAACTAGCCAATCCATGGGTATACCAAGAAGTTACAAAAGTTGTCCCTGTAAACCAACCCCCTAAAGCGAAATAAGCACAAGGAAAGAGCAATAGGCCAGACCATCCTACAAAAACGAAACGGTCCCTTCGTAACCAGTCATCCATAGTATCAAATAGATCATTTTCTTCTTTAGGAATTCTACCAAGGGCTATAGTCATAGTGATCCTCCTATTCAATTACTTCAACCATTTCCGAGCACCTCATATCACTTTCCAAGGCATATGATAGTTTTATTATCTGTGGACGATTTCTTTCTCGTTCAATGCCCTTTTTCAATGGTCTCGAAGAGAGAAATTTCCCATTTTTATCTATGGAGTCACAGTCACAACCGAGGTCGTGGTAAATCCATGAATTTGATTCGATTTGTTTTTCTTATACTATTTATTTGTTTTTCTTATACTATAGAAATAGAAATAAATTGTTTTTCTTATACTATAGAAAGAAATAAACCTTTGAATTCAGCATTATTCCAAGACTCCTATTTCAAAGTCTATCTTTTAAGGGAAAAATGCAAATAAAAGTAACCCTTCTTTTCCCATTCCCTCTCTATTGCATGGGTGGAAGAACTAAAATAATAGAGGATTCTGAAAAAAAAAAATGGACCTTCGAAATCCAATTTTATGTGTAGCGCAAAGGAGTTGCGATTTCTTCTTATTCCTATAGAACATCTAGTAACAAGAATATGAAATCGTAAATAGCGAAAAATTCTTGTCTTGCGCGGTCTAAGTCTAAGGAAATAAAAAAAATTCGCTTATACAATTTCATCTACATCGAATTTATATATCAGAATAGCGGATAGAGGCATCATTAAAGGAGTCAGGTCTACTTACTTTATGCTTCTTTCCAATTTTATGGTGGATTTGATAAGAACCCTTTTTGCTTTCTTGATAAATAATCGACAAAAAAAGCGTTTTTTTTATATAACCTGCTTGTTTTATTATAATTATAACAAGTCCTATATGGAAATGCCCGCTAAAGAGAAAATCTATTTGATTGTCTCTCGGCCAATATCGATTTTTAGAAAGAAAAAACAAGAATTTTCTTCTTTTTTTATTAACATTAAGAAAAAAGAATATAATTAAAATGGAATTGGCAATATAATTTTTATAGACTTTTGAAAGAAAAAAAAGGGGTTTTTTGCAACCGTTATTTCTTATTTCTTGCCTATATCATATCACGGAAACCTTTCGCTTTGGAACGTGGAGAGATGGCTGAGTGGACTAAAGCGGCGGATTGCTAATCCGTTGTACAATTTTTTTGTACCGAGGGTTCGAATCCCTCTCTTTCCGCTCCCTTGGATCATTTGGGACTTTCGAATTGGAAAGAATTCTGACCCCCGGATTTTCTCATAGATAAATGTACGAAACAAATCCAATAAGAAAAAAAAAAACTGAATTTTTACTCCTCGCGTCCAGGATTCCGTCCTGGGTCATTAGATAAGAATCCAAAGATAAAGAGTGAAACAAAGAATATCACTACTGTATAAACAAAAAGTTTGAGAGTAAGCATTACATAATCTCCAAGATTTTTTTTTAAGGAATAGATTACCAGTTTTTCCTTACCACACGGATCCACTAGGATGGTTTTTTTTTATACCTAAAAATGCAAAAAAGAATTCTTGAAAAAAATTGCAAGAATTCTTTTATAATAAGCACTCTTATCAATAGCAAAAATAGGGTTAGGTGGTTAGGTATTGTGTAGGTACCTTTAGGTACCTGCTCAACCTAGGTGCAGGGGAGTAGAAAGGCTGATCCAAATTTATTGCTGTAGCTACCCATTCAATGTAGAAGAATTTAAATTTTAGAATCGAAGGTTCATAATATAAAAATATAAAACTTCTCGGCTTTTACCCATTTTAAAATTTTTTTGGAATGAACACATCATTCAATTTGGCATACAGAGTACTAAAGATTTCATCGAAAACTTACAGCAGCTTGCCAAACAAAGGCTAATAGAAAAAAGAATAGAGGTATAACAGGCATAATATCCACGATTGGATTGAAAATAGCATAAGCTTCGGGTAATTTGGCAAAGAAAAAACTAGTAGGATAAAGAACAGAATTAAAACAGATACAGGTTAAACTAAGTATATTAGGCATAACAAGCATTTCATTCTTGTAGAGTAAATAATTGGATTTTTCTTGAGTTATTTTTTTAAGGGAAAGAAGGAAAAGGCAGATTCAAAATCTTTTTTCTTCGGACTTTCCCAAACACAAAATACCTCCTTGTATTCGCACTCTCAAATGAGAGTGGAATAAATTCGACTTTCATATAATATCTTAATAGAATTCCATGTAATGATCAATGCATTTTTTTGATTCTATATTATCCGCATGTGTAGAATACTAGCAAGAGAATATCCCTCCTTTTTTATGTAATTGAAATGGTATTGACGAATAACAAATAAACATACTAGTGTTTATTAGTGTCGCATAAAACCCGAAATGGGGCGTGGCCAAGTGGTAAGGCAGCGGGTTTTGGTCCCGTTACTCGGAGGTTCGAATCCTTCCGTCCCAGATTGTTTCTGATGAAACAAACGGTGAAATCATATAGTATTCCGTACGAGACAAAAGTTTATTAAAGAGAATAATGATATCTTATTCTTTCTCAGAAAACATAATAAAGTCTTAAGTCCAGTCAAATTGACTATCTTTATTTTCATGAAAAAATGGGATCTATCAAGCACATTCAGGATATGCCTCTACTATAAAATCACTTAGTCATATTTTTTTCTTCCTTTTGGTATTCGAGTTGAAGAAGTACGAGAATTCTATAACTACCAAAAACTTTCAATCTTTTCATTGGAATAGTTTATTTAGTTATTATAGTTAATTGTTTTTGGTACTGAAAAAATATATTACTACTAGAATTCTAATTCTAGTAATTAAATTAATTAAACTTTTTTGGAGGTTGATAGTTTATTTATTGAGGAAGAGTCAATCCTTCTTTTCTCACTTCAAGATTGATCATCTCGAGCCATCCGTTGAGGGTGGAAATTTAAGAATAAATAAGTTTTAAGCAAACTTGTTTAGTCGTCTTTTTCAAACTATGTTTCATTCATATGATAGAATTTTAATATGGGTTTAAATAAATTGGATCTTGGCGGAGGCTTCCCGGATAAATACTTACTTTCTTTTATCCATATTGCTCCATAGATAGCAAGTTTTAATTAGTATAAAAAAACTAAACCAATGACTATTCATGATTCCATCCATATTGGATCAATTCTCTATACCACTTTGCAATGAAAAGAGGAATGTTTGTTATGGTAAAACTTCGTTTAAAACGATGTGGTAGAAAGCAACGTGCGACTTGAAGGACATGATCGATTGTGGATTTTGCTATCCATCATTTTCCATAGTAATGAAAATGCTCTTGGCTCGACATAGCCTGTTCTATTCGTTCCGAACCAAATTTGCGCTGGGTTTAAGTAACATAGTACACGATGGAGCTCGAGAGGACAGAATTTTTTTTATCAAGGGAAAGAATCTAGGGTTAGTGAAAACTAATAAATTAGGCCAACTTTGTCAGTCTATCCTTAATATAGAAATAAATCGAAAGGTTAAAATAAGAAGAAAGTCCAATAAAAGTATATCAGAATCAATCCCTCTTATTAGATTTCTATAGAAGAGATAAATGCTTTATCGAAGGAAATAAGAAAAAAGGGTATGTTGCTACTCTTTTGAAAGAAAAAAATAGGAATTCCCGAAGTAATGTCTAAACCCAAGGATTTCACAAATCAAAGATAAAGGATTCCAGAACAAGTAAACACAATTTTCAATTGTCTCAACAACAGAGTTGGATTAGAATAAGGAATAAAAGTCAATTCGTTCGAAATGAGACAAAGAAAAGAGTTTAAAGACGACTCAAAAATTTTGGAAGGATTTTGCCTTCGAAGTTTGTCAGGCAAAATTAGCCCACTTGAGTCATGAGTATAAATGAAATTTGTTTTTTCTGTAAGGAAATTAATGCACGTCATAGTCTAATTTCTATTATTATCGACAGAAATTCGAATCATTTTCTCGAGCCGTATGAGGAGAAAACCTCATATACGTTTCTAGGGGGGGGCGTTGTTTATCTACATCTATCCCAATAAGCTGTCTATCGAATCGTTGCAATTGATGTTCGATCTCGAAGAGAAGGAAGAGATCTTCAAAAAGTAGGTTTTTATGATCCGATAAAGAATCAAACTTGTTTAAATGTTCCAGCTATTCTCTATTTCCTTGAAAAGGGTGCTCAACCAACAAGAACTGTTTATGATATTTTAAGGAAGGCAGAATTCTTTAAAGAAAAAGAAAGAACTTTGAGTTAATTGAAGAACTAAATGAATCAAAAAATAGGATAGGAGAAGATTATTAGTATTCCTAGTTGTCTAATTATTTAGACACAATTTACCTCTTTTTTAATCCTATTTGGATTTATATTATATCGTGCCAATCCAACATAAGCCCCTATTTTATTTACTTTTTCTATCTAATTTGTTTTCTTACCATTGTATTTCCATTGACAAAGGTCTATTGAACAAATAGAATTTGTAGATAGATGGGTCTCTTTATCCTCACTCCATATTCAATTTTTCCGCCTACACTTCGCTCAAATGATAAGGGTGTTCCTCTTGCATGTATTCTCATACAATATAATATATATTTTTTATAATATATATTTTTTGTTAATAAAAATCGCTAAAAATAAGGAGAATTTGGCCATCGTGATTAGGGTCGCTCTTTTTTTAACTTTACTTTAGTGGAATTTCACCGGACCTGTTCGTTTTGGCATTTGAGTGTTTTTCATGGTCGATAAAAAAAATCTTTTGATGTCTTGCTAGTTCAATGTTTTGACAGAAGCGCGCGGTGTAATTCCATTGATTTTTGGATTTCGATCGTATCTAAGATCCTTTTTTTATCTGGGTTGCTAACTCAATGGTAGAGTACTCGGCTTTTAAGTGCGACTATGATCTTTTACACATTTGGATGAAACAACAAATTCGTCCAGACTCTTGGTAGAGTCTAGAAGACCACGACTGATCCTCAAAGGTAATGAATGGAAAAAATAGCATGTCGTAATAAAATCAATCTTTTTTGAATGGAATCCAAAATTACGATTTTCTGGGTCTAATGAATAAATGGATAGAGCCTGGCTCCAATTCTGGTAAAATAAAAAGCAACGAGCTGAACTTCCTAATTGGAATGATTCCCCGCTCTAATTAGACGTTAAAAATAGATTAGTGCCGGATGCGGGGAAAGGTTGGGTTTTCCTATGAGTGGACCCTTTATTTTTTCTTTTTTTTTTAGAAATCCTAATTATTCTTGATTATGGATTGAATAAGGGATGTTATGGATTGAATGTGTAAAAGAAGCAGTATATTGATAAAGAGGCTGTATTCCAAAGTCAAAAGAGCGATTGGCCTGCAAAAATAAAAAACTTGTTCTGTTCTTTTTTTTTAATTAGAACAAACATAAACTAATTGGGTAGAAAAGGAGCAGAAAAAGATCTGTGGATTAGACTCCCTTTCTTTCCAGGGTTTGTATTAAAAATGCAACACCCTGTTCTGACCATATTGCACTATGTATCATCATTCGATAAACCGAGAAATGCTTCTTCTCTCTGATTCAAGTAGAAATACAAATGGAAAAATTCGAAGGGTATTCAGAAAAACATAAATCTCGTCAACAATACTTTGTCTACCCACTTCTCTTTCAGGAATATATTTATGCATTTGCCCACCATTATGGATTAAATGGTTCTGAACCTGTGGAAATAGTTGTTAGTTGTAATAACAAGAAATTTAGTTCACTACTTGTGAAACGTTTAATTATTCGAATGTATCAGCAGAATTTTTTGGATAACTCGGTTAATCATCCTAACCAAGATCGATTATTGGATTACAAAAATTATTTTTATTCTGAGTTTTATTCTCAGATTCTATCTGAAGGGTTTGCGATCGTTGTGGAAATCCCATTCTCGCTACGGGAATTTTTTTGTCTGAAAGAAAAAGAAATACCAAAGTTTCAGAATTTACGCTCTATTCATTCAATATTTCCCTTTTTAGAAGACAAATTTTTGCATTTGGATTATCTATCACATATAGAAATACCCTATCCTATCCATTTGGAAATCCTGGTTCAACTCCTTCAATACCGTATCCAAGATGTTCCATCTTTGCATTTATTGCGATTCTTTCTCAACTATTATTCGAATTGGAATAGTTTTATTACTTCAATGAAATCCATTTTTTTTTTTCAAAAAGAAAATAAAAGACTATTTCAATTCCTATATAACTCTTATGTATCAGAATATGAATTTTTTTTGTTGTTTCTTCGTAAACAATCTTCTTGCTTACCATTAGCATCTTCTGGAACTTTTCTGGAACGAATCCACTTTTCTAGGAAGATGGAACATTTTGGGATAATGTACCCTGGTTTTTCTCGGAAAACCCTATGGTTCTTTATGGATCCTCTTATGCATTATGTTCGATATCAAGGAAAGGCAATTCTTGCATCAAAAGGCACTTTTTTTTTGAAGAAGAAATGGAAATGCTACCTTATCAATTTCTGGCAATATTATTTCTGTTTTTGGACTCAGCCGCGAAGAATCCATATAAACCAATTAGCAAACTCTTGCTTCGATTTTATGGGGTACCTTTCAAGTGTACAAAAAAGTTCTTTGTTAGTAAGGAATCAAATGCTGGAGAATTCATTTCTAATAGATACTCGAATGAAAAAATTCGATACCATAGTCCCCGCTACTCTCCTCATAGGATACTTATCAAAAGCTCAATTTTGTACTGGATCGGGGCATCCTATTAGTAAACCCATTTGGACAGATTTATCAGATTGGGATATTCTTGATCGATTTGGTCGGATATGTAGAAATCTTTTTCATTATCATAGTGGATCTTCGAAAAAACGGACTTTGTATCGACTAAAGTATATACTTCGACTTTCATGTGCTAGAACTTTAGCTCGTAAACATAAAAGCACGGTACGAACTTTTATGCAACGATTGGGTTCGGCATTTTTAGAAGAATTTTTTATGGAAGAAGAGCAAGTTTTTTCTTTGATGTTCACCAAAACAACTCTTTTTTCTTTCTGTGGATCACACACTGAGCGTATTTGGTATTTGGATATTATACGTATCAATGACCTGGTCAACCCTCTTAATTAATCATTAGACGAAATTAAGAAACAGGAAAGGGTTGATAAATGATCAAGAAAAAACTTTTCTATTTTTCATTCTGAAATGTTCTTTTTATTATAATAAAGAGTAGGTGAATCAACTTACTAATTAAAAAAATTAGTAGAACTTCCTCTTTGGAATAGAAATTGGCTATTTCTACATAGGGAAAGTCGTGTGCAATGAAAAATGCAAGCACGATTTGGGGAGGGATTTTTCTCTATTGTAACAAGGAAGAATTATCTACTCCATCCGACTAGTTCCGGGTTCGAGTCCCGGGCAACCCATATAGAAAAGACCCATCAAAGTTTTTCACTTTGACTCACTTCATTTACAAATACAAAATTATTGGTTTGGTTAATTTAGTTATATGGATAGCTAATCTTTGGGCTGACTTGGTTGACATTGGTATATAGTCTATGTTATACTGTTAAATAACAAGCCTTCTATTATCTATATTCTAGTTAATACGTGTGCTTGGGAGTCCTTGCAATTTGAATAAACCAAGATCTTACCATGACTGCAATTTTAGAGAGACGCGAAAGTACAAGCCTGTGGGGTCGCTTCTGCAACTGGATAACTAGCACTGAAAATCGTCTTTACATCGGATGGTTCGGTGTTTTGATGATCCCTACCTTATTGACCGCAACTTCTGTATTTATTATCGCCTTCATCGCTGCCCCTCCAGTAGATATTGATGGTATTCGTGAGCCTGTTTCTGGTTCTTTACTTTATGGAAACAATATTATCTCTGGTGCTATTATCCCTACTTCTGCGGCGATCGGATTGCACTTTTACCCAATTTGGGAAGCTGCATCTGTTGATGAGTGGTTATACAATGGTGGTCCTTATGAGCTAATTGTTCTACACTTCTTACTTGGTGTAGCTTGTTATATGGGTCGTGAGTGGGAACTTAGTTTCCGTCTGGGTATGCGTCCTTGGATTGCTGTTGCATATTCAGCTCCTGTTGCAGCTGCTACTGCTGTTTTCTTGATTTACCCTATTGGTCAAGGAAGCTTTTCTGATGGTATGCCTTTAGGAATCTCTGGTACTTTCAACTTTATGATTGTATTCCAGGCAGAGCACAACATCCTTATGCATCCATTCCACATGTTAGGTGTAGCTGGTGTATTCGGCGGTTCCCTATTCAGTGCTATGCATGGTTCCTTGGTAACCTCTAGTTTGATCAGGGAAACTACTGAAAATGAATCCGCTAATGAGGGTTACAAATTTGGTCAAGAGGAAGAAACTTATAATATTGTGGCTGCTCATGGTTATTTTGGCCGATTAATCTTCCAATATGCTAGTTTCAACAACTCTCGTTCTTTACACTTCTTCTTGGCTGCTTGGCCTGTAGTAGGAATCTGGTTCACTGCTTTAGGTATTAGTACTATGGCTTTCAACCTAAATGGTTTCAATTTCAACCAATCTGTAGTTGATAGTCAAGGTCGCGTTATTAATACTTGGGCTGATATCATCAACCGTGCTAACCTTGGTATGGAAGTAATGCACGAACGTAATGCTCACAACTTCCCTCTAGACTTAGCTGCTGTTGAAGTTCCATCTATTAATGGATAAGGTTTTTCTGCTAACATATAAGAATTTTTGAAGACAGAAATACCCAATATCTTGTTCTAGCAAGATATTGGGTATTTCTGTCTTTATTTTGAATCTTTTTTTCTTCTTAATCTTTCTATTCAGAATTCAGTTAACGACGAGATTTAGTATCCTTTCTTGCATTTTCATAACTCGTGAAATGCCGAGTAGGCACGAATTCCCCCAATTTGCGACCTACCATAGGATTTGTTATGTAAATAGGTATATGTTCCTTTCCATTATGAATCGCGATTGTATGGCCAACCATTGTGGGTAGAATGCTAGATGCCCGGGACCACGTTACTATTGTTCTTTCTCCTCCTTCATATTGACCTTTTCTATCTTTGCCAATAAATGATGAGCTACAAAAGGATTCGTTTTTTTTCGTGTCACAGCTGATTACTCCTTTTTTCCTTTTTAAAGAGTGGCATTCTATGTCCAATATCTCGATCGAAGTACGGAGGTCAGAATAAATAGAATAATGATCAATGGAAAAAAGAAAAAAATCCTTTAGCTGGATAAGGGGCGGATGTAGCCAAGTGGATCAAGGCAGTGGATTGTGAATCCACCATGCGCGGGTTCAATTCCCGTCGTTCGCCCATCGCATTATTGCAAATTCCAAAAATGCAATTTTCCATATTCCTAGTTACGTATTTACTTACGGCGACGAAGAATAAAACTATCGCTATATTTTTTCCTTTTCCTAGTTCTTCTTCCAAGCGCAGGATAACCCCAAGGGGTTGTGGGTTTTTTTCTACCAATGGGAGCTTTCCCTTCACCGCCCCCATGGGGGTGGTCCACAGGGTTCATAACTACCCCTCTTACTACGGGGCGTTTACCTAGCCAACACTTAGATCCGGCTCTACCCAAACTTTTTTGGTTCACCCCAACATTACCCACTTGTCCGACTGTTGCTAAGCAGTTTTGGGATACTAAACGGACCTCCCCAGATGGTAATCTTAAAGTGGCCGATTTACCCTCTTTTGCAATGAGTTTCGCTACAGCACCTGCTGCTCTAGCTAATTGCCCACCCCTTCCACGTGTGATTTCTATGTTATGCATGGCCGTGCCTAAGGGCATATCGGTTGAAGTAGATTCTTCTTTTCTCTCAAAAAACCCCTTCCCAAACTGTACAAGCTTCTTCCAAAGCATACGGCTTTCTAGATGTATATGACGATCTCTAGACAGATGGATCTTATATGAATCATATGATGAAGTACCACATGAGTGGATATATAGGAAAGGAATCCAAATCTGCCGAATCGCTCATGTTATGATCTTCTACATCCTAGGTCTCTGCGTTCCGTCATCTGGCTTATGTTCTTCATGTAGCATTCAGATCGAATGACTCTATGAAATTACGTCGATACTTCCACATATTATGGGTAACGTAGGAGACATCCCTATTTTCCCCCGGGGGTCTTAATTACCACTGCTTAGCTTTCAATTTGCCTCTGACCATCAAATTAAATGTGAATAACCCGTCCTCCTCTCTTTGAAACAAGGGGCGCTTCCGGTTCTGTGCGTGCTTCAAACAATTTTGTCTTCTCCATATTACCATATCTCTAGAGCCAATAATTTTCTATGAGGAACTACTGAACTCAATCACTTGCTGCCGTTACTCAACAGTTTTCTGTTGAGGTCTATCCCGTAGAGGTAGTCAAATTGGATCAGTGATCGATTTCTAGGTTTCGTCGTAAACCTAATTGGTTACTTCCAATTACGTAAATCAATAGTTCAAACCGCACTCAAAGGTAGGGCATTTCCCATTGATATAGGAACTTTTGTACCAGAAACAATAGTATCTCCAATTATAGCCCCTCTGGGATGTAAAATATATCTCTTCTCACCATCCCCATAGTGTATGAGACAAATGTATGCATTTCGATTAGGGTCGTATTCTATGGTTACGATTCTACCAGATATGTCTTTTTGATTCCGTCGAAAATCTATTTTACGGTATAGGCGCTTATGACCTCCCCCTCTATGCCTTGCGGTAATGATTCCTCTGGAATTACGACCTTTACCACAACGGTGCCGTCCATGGATCAAATTATTTCGTGGATTGGATTTCACTTGCCTGTCTACGGTTCCCTTGCGTGTGCTCGGGATAGGTGTTTTGTATAAATGTTTCGCCGTATTATTAAGTATTCTCCTTTAGTTTTTTTCTCTATCTAGAAGTGGAATAGAATAACCCGGTTGAAGGGTAATGATCATACGTCTGTAATGCATTGTATGGCCCAGAATAGGTCCTATTCTTCTACCTTTTCCAGGTAGTCGATGGCTATTCACAGCTACCACCTTAACACCAAAGAAGAGTTCGACCCAATGCTTTATTTCTGTCTTAGTGAATCCCGATTCGACATTAAAAGTATATTGATTCTTTCCAATAAACGAAGACTTTTTTCTGTAAATACTGCGTATTTGATTCCATCCATAAATCGACTTTCCCTCCTATGCTCTGAGTTCCAGTATCGATAAGAATTCGAGTTCTTATTGTTCTTATGTTATGGTATGAATATACCATACCAATTCGTTATGTATGGATGATGGATGAGATTCCATGGATAGAGAGCCAGTTCCAATAGACTTATGGAATGTTCCCGTTCGTGTGCATCCAGCAGGAATTGAACCCGCAAATTTACCAATTATGAGTTGGGCGCTTTAACCATTCAGCCATGGATGCTTAACAGGGATCATCGTACATCGTAAATAACCAATTTTCATATAGAAAGACATATCATAGAAAAATGAAATCGAAAATATTCCGAGATGGCAAATATTCGGAGATGACTATGAAAACACCTCTCTGGATCCTCGAATTGAAAGAGAGATTGAGAGGGATCAAGAATCCTAATTCTCGCTATTTGGAATGGATCCAATTCTATTGAGTCTGACTCATAGTGATCATTTCTCTTTAGCAAAGAATGACCTTGGTTATCAAAGGATTGAACAACCGGGATCCATTTACTTATGATACCTAGTTGGCATTGATAACAAGGATCTAATGAATTATGAGTTTAATAGATCCTCTTTAGCAGAAAGACGTATATTCCTTGCTCATTATCAGACAATCACTTATTCCCAAACCTCGTGTGGGACTAATCGTTTTCATTTACCATCTCATGGAAAACCCTTTTCGTTCCGCTTAGCCCTATCGGGTATTTTAGTGATAGGTTCTGTAGGAACTGGACGATCCTATTTGGTCAAATACCTAACGAAAAATTACGATTTTCCTTTCATTAAGGTACGAGGGCTTCTTATTCCACAAGAACGAAAGCACCTTTTCATTCTTTCATATACTAGGGGTTTTTACTTGGAAAAGACAATGTTCCATACTAAAGGATTCGGGTCCATAACCACGAGTTCCAGTGCACTAGATCTTGTAGCACTTAGCAACGAAGCCCTATCCATTAGTATTCCACATAAGAAATCCATTCTAGAAAAAAATACAATTAGATTAGCTCTTCATAGACAAACTTGGGGTTTGCGAGCCAAGGTAAGATCGGCTCGGGATCATGGGACCCTTTTCTATCAGATAGGAGGGGCTCTTGTACAAAATAGACTTACTAAGTAATAACCCCATAGAATCTATCTATATAAAGATAAAGAGGCAATCGTGTCAGGAAGCGGGTTTTTCTTTGGCCAAAAGGTACTTCGAACTTGGAACGAGCATGAAGAGATTAACGAGACTTCTTTCTCTTTTGAGTTTTTCTGGCGGACCTGCCGCGCAAGATCTTTGGTCTTCCCCTGGAACCGATGAAAAAAAGTGGATCGCTTCTTATGTACTCGCTCAGAATGATTCTTCTCTATCTATAGTTCATGGCCTATTAGAAGTAGAAGGTGCTCTGGTGCAATCCTTACCGACAGAAAAAGATTGCAGTCAGGTTGATAATAGTCGAGTGACATTACTTCGTCGGTCCGAACTAAGGAATCTGTTAGAAATGTTTTGAAATGGATATTGTTCTCTCTTTGATCAGGGATTGCTATATGAAAAGAAGTGGAGTTTGAAAAAGGGAACGGAATGCTCAAACCGGAACTGCTAGAGGAACGAATTTTCAATAGCATAACTTGGGCTCCTAGAATATGGCGCCCTTGGGACAATCTATTTGATTGCAGGGTTTTGTTCCGAAGCAAAGATATCCGCGGAGGCCGGTTCGTTCGTCCTATTCTGATATTCAGGACCAAGAGGTACTGGATTCTCTTTCGGATAGGCCCTGAAAGGAGAAGAAAGGCTGAAATGCCAACGGACCTCTGTCTATTCTCTAATTCACCCGATCCGATAGTACCCGTTTTTGGAACGTCCAGTGCCAAAGTCACTGAATGGGTAAGTCACCAATCCAATCCCTTTGACAAATCGGATGTCATATTAGATATCATATTCTATATATATAGAAATATCATAGATAGAATAGACATATAGAATTTTTGGTCGGCAAATTCGAAGGAATCATTGAGTGAAAAAGGAGCAAAGAATGACAAAAGACGAGACTCTACTAGTCTTCACTCTTGTGGTTTCCTCTTCCTCGGTTTCTGTTTTCTTATTCGGGATCTTGCTTTTCATGGTTCTCATCTCTGCAACTCGCGATTTTCGCGAGAGAACCAAATCCAAGTTGGTG
>NW_028259781.1:0-27500 GCF_056163025.1 Triticum urartu | reverse complement strand
ATATGTCTATTCTATCTATGATATTTCTATATATATAGAATATGATATCTAATATGACATCCGATTTGTCAAAGGGATTGGATTGGTGACTTACCCATTCAGTGACTTTGGCACTGGACGTTCCAAAAACGGGTACTATCGGATCGGGTGAATTAGAGAATAGACAGAGGTCCGTTGGCATTTCAGCCTTTCTTCTCCTTTCAGGGCCTATCCGAAAGAGAATCCAGTACCTCTTGGTCCTGAATATCAGAATAGGACGAACGAACCGGCCTCCGCGGATATCTTTGCTTCGGAACAAAACCCTGCAATCAAATAGATTGTCCCAAGGGCGCCATATTCTAGGAGCCCAAGTTATGCTATTGAAAATTCGTTCCTCTAGCAGTTCCGGTTTGAGCATTCCGTTCCCTTTTTCAAACTCCACTTCTTTTCATATAGCAATCCCTGATCAAAGAGAGAACAATATCCATTTCAAAACATTTCTAACAGATTCCTTAGTTCGGACCGACGAAGTAATGTCACTCGACTATTATCAACCTGACTGCAATCTTTTTCTGTCGGTAAGGATTGCACCAGAGCACCTTCTACTTCTAATAGGCCATGAACTATAGATAGAGAAGAATCATTCTGAGCGAGTACATAAGAAGCGATCCACTTTTTTTCATCGGTTCCAGGGGAAGACCAAAGATCTTGCGCGGCAGGTCCGCCAGAAAAACTCAAAAGAGAAAGAAGTCTCGTTAATCTCTTCATGCTCGTTCCAAGTTCGAAGTACCTTTTGGCCAAAGAAAAACCCGCTTCCTGACACGATTGCCTCTTTATCTTTATATAGATAGATTCTATGGGGTTATTACTTAGTAAGTCTATTTTGTACAAGAGCCCCTCCTATCTGATAGAAAAGGGTCCCATGATCCCGAGCCGATCTTACCTTGGCTCGCAAACCCCAAGTTTGTCTATGAAGAGCTAATCTAATTGTATTTTTTTCTAGAATGGATTTCTTATGTGGAATACTAATGGATAGGGCTTCGTTGCTAAGTGCTACAAGATCTAGTGCACTGGAACTCGTGGTTATGGACCCGAATCCTTTAGTATGGAACATTGTCTTTTCCAAGTAAAAACCCCTAGTATATGAAAGAATGAAAAGGTGCTTTCGTTCTTGTGGAATAAGAAGCCCTCGTACCTTAATGAAAGGAAAATCGTAATTTTTCGTTAGGTATTTGACCAAATAGGATCGTCCAGTTCCTACAGAACCTATCACTAAAATACCCGATAGGGCTAAGCGGAACGAAAAGGGTTTTCCATGAGATGGTAAATGAAAACGATTAGTCCCACACGAGGTTTGGGAATAAGTGATTGTCTGATAATGAGCAAGGAATATACGTCTTTCTGCTAAAGAGGATCTATTAAACTCATAATTCATTAGATCCTTGTTATCAATGCCAACTAGGTATCATAAGTAAATGGATCCCGGTTGTTCAATCCTTTGATAACCAAGGTCATTCTTTGCTAAAGAGAAATGATCACTATGAGTCAGACTCAATAGAATTGGATCCATTCCAAATAGCGAGAATTAGGATTCTTGATCCCTCTCAATCTCTCTTTCAATTCGAGGATCCAGAGAGGTGTTTTCATAGTCATCTCCGAATATTTGCCATCTCGGAATATTTTCGATTTCATTTTTCTATGATATGTCTTTCTATATGAAAATTGGTTATTTACGATGTACGATGATCCCTGTTAAGCATCCATGGCTGAATGGTTAAAGCGCCCAACTCATAATTGGTAAATTTGCGGGTTCAATTCCTGCTGGATGCACACGAACGGGAACATTCCATAAGTCTATTGGAACTGGCTCTCTATCCATGGAATCTCATCCATCATCCATACATAACGAATTGGTATGGTATATTCATACCATAACATAAGAACAATAAGAACTCGAATTCTTATCGATACTGGAACTCAGAGCATAGGAGGGAAAGTCGATTTATGGATGGAATCAAATACGCAGTATTTACAGAAAAAAGTCTTCGTTTATTGGGAAAGAATCAATATACTTTTAATGTCGAATCGGGATTCACTAAGACAGAAATAAAGCATTGGGTCGAACTCTTCTTTGGTGTTAAGGTGGTAGCTGTGAATAGCCATCGACTACCTGGAAAAGGTAGAAGAATAGGACCTATTCTGGGCCATACAATGCATTACAGACGTATGATCATTACCCTTCAACCGGGTTATTCTATTCCACTTCTAGATAGAGAAAAAAACTAAAGGAGAATACTTAATAATACGGCGAAACATTTATACAAAACACCTATCCCGAGCACACGCAAGGGAACCGTAGACAGGCAAGTGAAATCCAATCCACGAAATAATTTGATCCATGGACGGCACCGTTGTGGTAAAGGTCGTAATTCCAGAGGAATCATTACCGCAAGGCATAGAGGGGGAGGTCATAAGCGCCTATACCGTAAAATAGATTTTCGACGGAATCAAAAAGACATATCTGGTAGAATCGTAACCATAGAATACGACCCTAATCGAAATGCATACATTTGTCTCATACACTATGGGGATGGTGAGAAGAGATATATTTTACATCCCAGAGGGGCTATAATTGGAGATACTATTGTTTCTGGTACAAAAGTTCCTATATCAATGGGAAATGCCCTACCTTTGAGTGCGGTTTGAACTATTGATTTACGTAATTGGAAGTAACCAATTAGGTTTACGACGAAACCTAGAAATCGATCACTGATCCAATTTGACTACCTCTACGGGATAGACCTCAACAGAAAACTGTTGAGTAACGGCAGCAAGTGATTGAGTTCAGTAGTTCCTCATAGAAAATTATTGGCTCTAGAGATATGGTAATATGGAGAAGACAAAATTGTTTGAAGCACGCACAGAACCGGAAGCGCCCCTTGTTTCAAAGAGAGGAGGACGGGTTATTCACATTTAATTTGATGGTCAGAGGCAAATTGAAAGCTAAGCAGTGGTAATTAAGACCCCCGGGGGAAAATAGGGATGTCTCCTACGTTACCCATAATATGTGGAAGTATCGACGTAATTTCATAGAGTCATTCGATCTGAATGCTACATGAAGAACATAAGCCAGATGACGGAACGCAGAGACCTAGGATGTAGAAGATCATAACATGAGCGATTCGGCAGATTTGGATTCCTTTCCTATATATCCACTCATGTGGTACTTCATCATATGATTCATATAAGATCCATCTGTCTAGAGATCGTCATATACATCTAGAAAGCCGTATGCTTTGGAAGAAGCTTGTACAGTTTGGGAAGGGGTTTTTTGAGAGAAAAGAAGAATCTACTTCAACCGATATGCCCTTAGGCACGGCCATGCATAACATAGAAATCACACGTGGAAGGGGTGGGCAATTAGCTAGAGCAGCAGGTGCTGTAGCGAAACTCATTGCAAAAGAGGGTAAATCGGCCACTTTAAGATTACCATCTGGGGAGGTCCGTTTAGTATCCCAAAACTGCTTAGCAACAGTCGGACAAGTGGGTAATGTTGGGGTGAACCAAAAAAGTTTGGGTAGAGCCGGATCTAAGTGTTGGCTAGGTAAACGCCCCGTAGTAAGAGGGGTAGTTATGAACCCTGTGGACCACCCCCATGGGGGCGGTGAAGGGAAAGCTCCCATTGGTAGAAAAAAACCCACAACCCCTTGGGGTTATCCTGCGCTTGGAAGAAGAACTAGGAAAAGGAAAAAATATAGCGATAGTTTTATTCTTCGTCGCCGTAAGTAAATACGTAACTAGGAATATGGAAAATTGCATTTTTGGAATTTGCAATAATGCGATGGGCGAACGACGGGAATTGAACCCGCGCATGGTGGATTCACAATCCACTGCCTTGATCCACTTGGCTACATCCGCCCCTTATCCAGCTAAAGGATTTTTTTCTTTTTTCCATTGATCATTATTCTATTTATTCTGACCTCCGTACTTCGATCGAGATATTGGACATAGAATGCCACTCTTTAAAAAGGAAAAAAGGAGTAATCAGCTGTGACACGAAAAAAAACGAATCCTTTTGTAGCTCATCATTTATTGGCAAAGATAGAAAAGGTCAATATGAAGGAGGAGAAAGAAACAATAGTAACGTGGTCCCGGGCATCTAGCATTCTACCCACAATGGTTGGCCATACAATCGCGATTCATAATGGAAAGGAACATATACCTATTTACATAACAAATCCTATGGTAGGTCGCAAATTGGGGGAATTCGTGCCTACTCGGCATTTCACGAGTTATGAAAATGCAAGAAAGGATACTAAATCTCGTCGTTAACTGAATTCTGAATAGAAAGATTAAGAAGAAAAAAAGATTCAAAATAAAGACAGAAATACCCAATATCTTGCTAGAACAAGATATTGGGTATTTCTGTCTTCAAAAATTCTTATATGTTAGCAGAAAAACCTTATCCATTAATAGATGGAACTTCAACAGCAGCTAAGTCTAGAGGGAAGTTGTGAGCATTACGTTCGTGCATTACTTCCATACCAAGGTTAGCACGGTTGATGATATCAGCCCAAGTATTAATAACGCGACCTTGACTATCAACTACAGATTGGTTGAAATTGAAACCATTTAGGTTGAAAGCCATAGTACTAATACCTAAAGCAGTGAACCAGATTCCTACTACAGGCCAAGCAGCCAAGAAGAAGTGTAAAGAACGAGAGTTGTTGAAACTAGCATATTGGAAGATTAATCGGCCAAAATAACCATGAGCAGCCACAATATTATAAGTTTCTTCCTCTTGACCAAATTTGTAACCCTCATTAGCGGATTCATTTTCAGTAGTTTCCCTGATCAAACTAGAGGTTACCAAGGAACCATGCATAGCACTGAATAGGGAACCGCCGAATACACCAGCTACACCTAACATGTGGAATGGATGCATAAGGATGTTGTGCTCTGCCTGGAATACAATCATAAAGTTGAAAGTACCAGAGATTCCTAAAGGCATACCATCAGAAAAGCTTCCTTGACCAATAGGGTAAATCAAGAAAACAGCAGTAGCAGCTGCAACAGGAGCTGAATATGCAACAGCAATCCAAGGACGCATACCCAGACGGAAACTAAGTTCCCACTCACGACCCATATAACAAGCTACACCAAGTAAGAAGTGTAGAACAATTAGCTCATAAGGACCACCATTGTATAACCACTCATCAACAGATGCAGCTTCCCAAATTGGGTAAAAGTGCAATCCGATCGCCGCAGAAGTAGGGATAATAGCACCAGAGATAATATTGTTTCCATAAAGTAAAGAACCAGAAACAGGCTCACGAATACCATCAATATCTACTGGAGGGGCAGCGATGAAGGCGATAATAAATACAGAAGTTGCGGTCAATAAGGTAGGGATCATCAAAACACCGAACCATCCGATGTAAAGACGATTTTCAGTGCTAGTTATCCAGTTGCAGAAGCGACCCCACAGGCTTGTACTTTCGCGTCTCTCTAAAATTGCAGTCATGGTAAGATCTTGGTTTATTCAAATTGCAAGGACTCCCAAGCACACGTATTAACTAGAATATAGATAATAGAAGGCTTGTTATTTAACAGTATAACATAGACTATATACCAATGTCAACCAAGTCAGCCCAAAGATTAGCTATCCATATAACTAAATTAACCAAACCAATAATTTTGTATTTGTAAATGAAGTGAGTCAAAGTGAAAAACTTTGATGGGTCTTTTCTATATGGGTTGCCCGGGACTCGAACCCGGAACTAGTCGGATGGAGTAGATAATTCTTCCTTGTTACAATAGAGAAAAATCCCTCCCCAAATCGTGCTTGCATTTTTCATTGCACACGACTTTCCCTATGTAGAAATAGCCAATTTCTATTCCAAAGAGGAAGTTCTACTAATTTTTTTAATTAGTAAGTTGATTCACCTACTCTTTATTATAATAAAAAGAACATTTCAGAATGAAAAATAGAAAAGTTTTTTCTTGATCATTTATCAACCCTTTCCTGTTTCTTAATTTCGTCTAATGATTAATTAAGAGGGTTGACCAGGTCATTGATACGTATAATATCCAAATACCAAATACGCTCAGTGTGTGATCCACAGAAAGAAAAAAGAGTTGTTTTGGTGAACATCAAAGAAAAAACTTGCTCTTCTTCCATAAAAAATTCTTCTAAAAATGCCGAACCCAATCGTTGCATAAAAGTTCGTACCGTGCTTTTATGTTTACGAGCTAAAGTTCTAGCACATGAAAGTCGAAGTATATACTTTAGTCGATACAAAGTCCGTTTTTTCGAAGATCCACTATGATAATGAAAAAGATTTCTACATATCCGACCAAATCGATCAAGAATATCCCAATCTGATAAATCTGTCCAAATGGGTTTACTAATAGGATGCCCCGATCCAGTACAAAATTGAGCTTTTGATAAGTATCCTATGAGGAGAGTAGCGGGGACTATGGTATCGAATTTTTTCATTCGAGTATCTATTAGAAATGAATTCTCCAGCATTTGATTCCTTACTAACAAAGAACTTTTTTGTACACTTGAAAGGTACCCCATAAAATCGAAGCAAGAGTTTGCTAATTGGTTTATATGGATTCTTCGCGGCTGAGTCCAAAAACAGAAATAATATTGCCAGAAATTGATAAGGTAGCATTTCCATTTCTTCTTCAAAAAAAAAGTGCCTTTTGATGCAAGAATTGCCTTTCCTTGATATCGAACATAATGCATAAGAGGATCCATAAAGAACCATAGGGTTTTCCGAGAAAAACCAGGGTACATTATCCCAAAATGTTCCATCTTCCTAGAAAAGTGGATTCGTTCCAGAAAAGTTCCAGAAGATGCTAATGGTAAGCAAGAAGATTGTTTACGAAGAAACAACAAAAAAAATTCATATTCTGATACATAAGAGTTATATAGGAATTGAAATAGTCTTTTATTTTCTTTTTGAAAAAAAAAAATGGATTTCATTGAAGTAATAAAACTATTCCAATTCGAATAATAGTTGAGAAAGAATCGCAATAAATGCAAAGATGGAACATCTTGGATACGGTATTGAAGGAGTTGAACCAGGATTTCCAAATGGATAGGATAGGGTATTTCTATATGTGATAGATAATCCAAATGCAAAAATTTGTCTTCTAAAAAGGGAAATATTGAATGAATAGAGCGTAAATTCTGAAACTTTGGTATTTCTTTTTCTTTCAGACAAAAAAATTCCCGTAGCGAGAATGGGATTTCCACAACGATCGCAAACCCTTCAGATAGAATCTGAGAATAAAACTCAGAATAAAAATAATTTTTGTAATCCAATAATCGATCTTGGTTAGGATGATTAACCGAGTTATCCAAAAAATTCTGCTGATACATTCGAATAATTAAACGTTTCACAAGTAGTGAACTAAATTTCTTGTTATTACAACTAACAACTATTTCCACAGGTTCAGAACCATTTAATCCATAATGGTGGGCAAATGCATAAATATATTCCTGAAAGAGAAGTGGGTAGACAAAGTATTGTTGACGAGATTTATGTTTTTCTGAATACCCTTCGAATTTTTCCATTTGTATTTCTACTTGAATCAGAGAGAAGAAGCATTTCTCGGTTTATCGAATGATGATACATAGTGCAATATGGTCAGAACAGGGTGTTGCATTTTTAATACAAACCCTGGAAAGAAAGGGAGTCTAATCCACAGATCTTTTTCTGCTCCTTTTCTACCCAATTAGTTTATGTTTGTTCTAATTAAAAAAAAAGAACAGAACAAGTTTTTTATTTTTGCAGGCCAATCGCTCTTTTGACTTTGGAATACAGCCTCTTTATCAATATACTGCTTCTTTTACACATTCAATCCATAACATCCCTTATTCAATCCATAATCAAGAATAATTAGGATTTCTAAAAAAAAAAAGAAAAAATAAAGGGTCCACTCATAGGAAAACCCAACCTTTCCCCGCATCCGGCACTAATCTATTTTTAACGTCTAATTAGAGCGGGGAATCATTCCAATTAGGAAGTTCAGCTCGTTGCTTTTTATTTTACCAGAATTGGAGCCAGGCTCTATCCATTTATTCATTAGACCCAGAAAATCGTAATTTTGGATTCCATTCAAAAAAGATTGATTTTATTACGACATGCTATTTTTTCCATTCATTACCTTTGAGGATCAGTCGTGGTCTTCTAGACTCTACCAAGAGTCTGGACGAATTTGTTGTTTCATCCAAATGTGTAAAAGATCATAGTCGCACTTAAAAGCCGAGTACTCTACCATTGAGTTAGCAACCCAGATAAAAAAAGGATCTTAGATACGATCGAAATCCAAAAATCAATGGAATTACACCGCGCGCTTCTGTCAAAACATTGAACTAGCAAGACATCAAAAGATTTTTTTTATCGACCATGAAAAACACTCAAATGCCAAAACGAACAGGTCCGGTGAAATTCCACTAAAGTAAAGTTAAAAAAAGAGCGACCCTAATCACGATGGCCAAATTCTCCTTATTTTTAGCGATTTTTATTAACAAAAAATATATATTATAAAAAATATATATTATATTGTATGAGAATACATGCAAGAGGAACACCCTTATCATTTGAGCGAAGTGTAGGCGGAAAAATTGAATATGGAGTGAGGATAAAGAGACCCATCTATCTACAAATTCTATTTGTTCAATAGACCTTTGTCAATGGAAATACAATGGTAAGAAAACAAATTAGATAGAAAAAGTAAATAAAATAGGGGCTTATGTTGGATTGGCACGATATAATATAAATCCAAATAGGATTAAAAAAGAGGTAAATTGTGTCTAAATAATTAGACAACTAGGAATACTAATAATCTTCTCCTATCCTATTTTTTGATTCATTTAGTTCTTCAATTAACTCAAAGTTCTTTCTTTTTCTTTAAAGAATTCTGCCTTCCTTAAAATATCATAAACAGTTCTTGTTGGTTGAGCACCCTTTTCAAGGAAATAGAGAATAGCTGGAACATTTAAACAAGTTTGATTCTTTATCGGATCATAAAAACCTACTTTTTGAAGATCTCTTCCTTCTCTTCGAGATCGAACATCAATTGCAACGATTCGATAGACAGCTTATTGGGATAGATGTAGATAAACAACGCCCCCCCCTAGAAACGTATATGAGGTTTTCTCCTCATACGGCTCGAGAAAATGATTCGAATTTCTGTCGATAATAATAGAAATTAGACTATGACGTGCATTAATTTCCTTACAGAAAAAACAAATTTCATTTATACTCATGACTCAAGTGGGCTAATTTTGCCTGACAAACTTCGAAGGCAAAATCCTTCCAAAATTTTTGAGTCGTCTTTAAACTCTTTTCTTTGTCTCATTTCGAACGAATTGACTTTTATTCCTTATTCTAATCCAACTCTGTTGTTGAGACAATTGAAAATTGTGTTTACTTGTTCTGGAATCCTTTATCTTTGATTTGTGAAATCCTTGGGTTTAGACATTACTTCGGGAATTCCTATTTTTTTCTTTCAAAAGAGTAGCAACATACCCTTTTTTCTTATTTCCTTCGATAAAGCATTTATCTCTTCTATAGAAATCTAATAAGAGGGATTGATTCTGATATACTTTTATTGGACTTTCTTCTTATTTTAACCTTTCGATTTATTTCTATATTAAGGATAGACTGACAAAGTTGGCCTAATTTATTAGTTTTCACTAACCCTAGATTCTTTCCCTTGATAAAAAAAATTCTGTCCTCTCGAGCTCCATCGTGTACTATGTTACTTAAACCCAGCGCAAATTTGGTTCGGAACGAATAGAACAGGCTATGTCGAGCCAAGAGCATTTTCATTACTATGGAAAATGATGGATAGCAAAATCCACAATCGATCATGTCCTTCAAGTCGCACGTTGCTTTCTACCACATCGTTTTAAACGAAGTTTTACCATAACAAACATTCCTCTTTTCATTGCAAAGTGGTATAGAGAATTGATCCAATATGGATGGAATCATGAATAGTCATTGGTTTAGTTTTTTTATACTAATTAAAACTTGCTATCTATGGAGCAATATGGATAAAAGAAAGTAAGTATTTATCCGGGAAGCCTCCGCCAAGATCCAATTTATTTAAACCCATATTAAAATTCTATCATATGAATGAAACATAGTTTGAAAAAGACGACTAAACAAGTTTGCTTAAAACTTATTTATTCTTAAATTTCCACCCTCAACGGATGGCTCGAGATGATCAATCTTGAAGTGAGAAAAGAAGGATTGACTCTTCCTCAATAAATAAACTATCAACCTCCAAAAAAGTTTAATTAATTTAATTACTAGAATTAGAATTCTAGTAGTAATATATTTTTTCAGTACCAAAAACAATTAACTATAATAACTAAATAAACTATTCCAATGAAAAGATTGAAAGTTTTTGGTAGTTATAGAATTCTCGTACTTCTTCAACTCGAATACCAAAAGGAAGAAAAAAATATGACTAAGTGATTTTATAGTAGAGGCATATCCTGAATGTGCTTGATAGATCCCATTTTTTCATGAAAATAAAGATAGTCAATTTGACTGGACTTAAGACTTTATTATGTTTTCTGAGAAAGAATAAGATATCATTATTCTCTTTAATAAACTTTTGTCTCGTACGGAATACTATATGATTTCACCGTTTGTTTCATCAGAAACAATCTGGGACGGAAGGATTCGAACCTCCGAGTAACGGGACCAAAACCCGCTGCCTTACCACTTGGCCACGCCCCATTTCGGGTTTTATGCGACACTAATAAACACTAGTATGTTTATTTGTTATTCGTCAATACCATTTCAATTACATAAAAAAGGAGGGATATTCTCTTGCTAGTATTCTACACATGCGGATAATATAGAATCAAAAAAATGCATTGATCATTACATGGAATTCTATTAAGATATTATATGAAAGTCGAATTTATTCCACTCTCATTTGAGAGTGCGAATACAAGGAGGTATTTTGTGTTTGGGAAAGTCCGAAGAAAAAAGATTTTGAATCTGCCTTTTCCTTCTTTCCCTTAAAAAAATAACTCAAGAAAAATCCAATTATTTACTCTACAAGAATGAAATGCTTGTTATGCCTAATATACTTAGTTTAACCTGTATCTGTTTTAATTCTGTTCTTTATCCTACTAGTTTTTTCTTTGCCAAATTACCCGAAGCTTATGCTATTTTCAATCCAATCGTGGATATTATGCCTGTTATACCTCTATTCTTTTTTCTATTAGCCTTTGTTTGGCAAGCTGCTGTAAGTTTTCGATGAAATCTTTAGTACTCTGTATGCCAAATTGAATGATGTGTTCATTCCAAAAAAATTTTAAAATGGGTAAAAGCCGAGAAGTTTTATATTTTTATATTATGAACCTTCGATTCTAAAATTTAAATTCTTCTACATTGAATGGGTAGCTACAGCAATAAATTTGGATCAGCCTTTCTACTCCCCTGCACCTAGGTTGAGCAGGTACCTAAAGGTACCTACACAATACCTAACCACCTAACCCTATTTTTGCTATTGATAAGAGTGCTTATTATAAAAGAATTCTTGCAATTTTTTTCAAGAATTCTTTTTTGCATTTTTAGGTATAAAAAAAAACCATCCTAGTGGATCCGTGTGGTAAGGAAAAACTGGTAATCTATTCCTTAAAAAAAAATCTTGGAGATTATGTAATGCTTACTCTCAAACTTTTTGTTTATACAGTAGTGATATTCTTTGTTTCACTCTTTATCTTTGGATTCTTATCTAATGACCCAGGACGGAATCCTGGACGCGAGGAGTAAAAATTCAGTTTTTTTTTTTCTTATTGGATTTGTTTCGTACATTTATCTATGAGAAAATCCGGGGGTCAGAATTCTTTCCAATTCGAAAGTCCCAAATGATCCAAGGGAGCGGAAAGAGAGGGATTCGAACCCTCGGTACAAAAAAATTGTACAACGGATTAGCAATCCGCCGCTTTAGTCCACTCAGCCATCTCTCCACGTTCCAAAGCGAAAGGTTTCCGTGATATGATATAGGCAAGAAATAAGAAATAACGGTTGCAAAAAACCCCTTTTTTTTCTTTCAAAAGTCTATAAAAATTATATTGCCAATTCCATTTTAATTATATTCTTTTTTCTTAATGTTACATAAAAAAAGAAGAAAATTCTTGTTTTTTCTTTCTAAAAATCGATATTGGCCGAGAGACAATCAAATAGATTTTCTCTTTAGCGGGCATTTCCATATAGGACTTGTTATAATTATAATAAAACAAGCAGGTTATATAAAAAAAACGCTTTTTTTGTCGATTATTTATCAAGAAAGCAAAAAGGGTTCTTATCAAATCCACCATAAAATTGGAAAGAAGCATAAAGTAAGTAGACCTGACTCCTTTAATGATGCCTCTATCCGCTATTCTGATATATAAATTCGATGTAGATGAAATTGTATAAGCGAATTTTTTTTATTTCCTTAGACTTAGACCGCGCAAGACAAGAATTTTTCGCTATTTACGATTTCATATTCTTGTTACTAGATGTTCTATAGGAATAAGAAGAAATCGCAACTCCTTTGCGCTACACATAAAATTGGATTTCGAAGGTCCATTTTTTTTTTTCAGAATCCTCTATTATTTTAGTTCTTCCACCCATGCAATAGAGAGGGAATGGGAAAAGAAGGGTTACTTTTATTTGCATTTTTCCCTTAAAAGATAGACTTTGAAATAGGAGTCTTGGAATAATGCTGAATTCAAAGGTTTATTTCTTTCTATAGTATAAGAAAAACAATTTATTTCTATTTCTATAGTATAAGAAAAACAAATAAATAGTATAAGAAAAACAAATCGAATCAAATTCATGGATTTACCACGACCTCGGTTGTGACTGTGACTCCATAGATAAAAATGGGAAATTTCTCTCTTCGAGACCATTGAAAAAGGGCATTGAACGAGAAAGAAATCGTCCACAGATAATAAAACTATCATATGCCTTGGAAAGTGATATGAGGTGCTCGGAAATGGTTGAAGTAATTGAATAGGAGGATCACTATGACTATAGCCCTTGGTAGAATTCCTAAAGAAGAAAATGATCTATTTGATACTATGGATGACTGGTTACGAAGGGACCGTTTCGTTTTTGTAGGATGGTCTGGCCTATTGCTCTTTCCTTGTGCTTATTTCGCTTTAGGGGGTTGGTTTACAGGGACAACTTTTGTAACTTCTTGGTATACCCATGGATTGGCTAGTTCCTATTTGGAAGGTTGTAATTTCTTAACCGCAGCAGTTTCTACCCCTGCCAATAGTTTAGCACACTCTTTGTTGCTACTATGGGGGCCCGAAGCACAAGGAGATTTTACTCGTTGGTGTCAATTAGGCGGTCTATGGACTTTTGTAGCTCTCCACGGGGCTTTTGCACTAATAGGTTTCATGTTACGCCAATTTGAACTTGCTCGGTCTGTTCAATTGCGGCCTTATAATGCAATCTCATTCTCTGGTCCAATTGCTGTTTTTGTTTCTGTATTCCTTATTTATCCACTGGGGCAATCTGGTTGGTTCTTTGCGCCGAGTTTTGGCGTAGCAGCGATATTTCGATTCATCCTTTTCTTCCAAGGATTTCATAATTGGACGTTGAACCCATTTCATATGATGGGAGTTGCCGGAGTATTAGGTGCGGCTCTGCTATGCGCTATTCATGGAGCGACCGTAGAAAACACTCTATTTGAGGACGGTGATGGTGCAAATACCTTCCGTGCTTTTAACCCAACTCAAGCTGAAGAAACTTATTCAATGGTCACTGCTAACCGCTTTTGGTCCCAAATCTTTGGTGTTGCTTTTTCCAATAAACGTTGGTTACATTTCTTTATGCTATTTGTACCCGTCACCGGTTTATGGATGAGTGCTATTGGCGTAGTTGGCTTGGCTCTGAACTTACGTGCCTATGACTTTGTTTCCCAGGAAATCCGTGCAGCGGAAGATCCTGAATTTGAGACTTTCTACACCAAAAATATTCTTTTAAACGAGGGTATTCGTGCGTGGATGGCAGCTCAGGATCAGCCTCATGAAAATCTTATATTCCCTGAGGAGGTTCTACCACGTGGAAACGCTCTTTAATGGAACTTTCGTTTTAGCTGGTCGTGACCAAGAAACCACCGGCTTTGCTTGGTGGGCTGGGAATGCCAGACTTATCAATTTGTCCGGTAAACTGCTTGGAGCTCATGTAGCTCATGCCGGATTAATCGTATTCTGGGCCGGAGCAATGAACCTATTTGAAGTGGCCCATTTCGTACCAGAAAAGCCCATGTATGAACAAGGGTTGATTTTACTTCCACACTTAGCTACTCTAGGTTGGGGAGTAGGGCCAGGGGGGGAAGTTCTAGATACTTTTCCGTACTTTGTATCTGGCGTACTTCACCTAATTTCCTCCGCAGTCTTAGGCTTCGGTGGCATTTATCACGCGCTTCTGGGACCCGAGACTCTTGAGGAATCTTTTCCATTCTTTGGTTATGTCTGGAAAGATAGAAATAAAATGACTACAATTTTGGGTATTCACTTAATTTTGTTAGGTCTAGGTGCTTTTCTTCTAGTACTCAAGGCTCTTTATTTTGGCGGTGTATATGATACCTGGGCCCCTGGGGGGGGAGATGTAAGAAAAATTACCAATTTGACCCTTAGTCCCAGTGTTATATTTGGTTATTTACTAAAATCTCCTTTTGGTGGAGAAGGGTGGATTGTTAGTGTAGATGATTTAGAAGATATAATTGGTGGGCATGTATGGTTGGGTTTTATTTGTGTATTTGGCGGAATTTGGCATATTTTAACCAAACCCTTCGCATGGGCTCGCCGTGCATTTGTATGGTCTGGAGAAGCTTACTTGTCTTATAGTTTAGCTGCTTTATCTGTCTTTGGTTTTATCGCTTGTTGTTTTGTATGGTTCAATAATACAGCTTATCCGAGTGAGTTTTATGGACCCACCGGGCCAGAAGCTTCTCAAGCTCAAGCATTTACTTTTCTAGTTAGAGACCAGCGTCTTGGAGCTAATGTGGGATCCGCTCAAGGACCCACAGGTTTAGGTAAATATCTAATGCGTTCCCCAACTGGGGAGGTTATCTTTGGAGGGGAAACTATGCGTTTTTGGGACCTTCGTGCTCCATGGTTAGAACCTCTAAGGGGCCCCAACGGTTTGGACTTGAGTAGGTTGAAAAAAGACATACAACCTTGGCAAGAACGACGCTCAGCAGAATATATGACCCACGCTCCTTTAGGCTCTTTAAATTCCGTGGGTGGCGTAGCTACCGAGATCAATGCAGTTAATTATGTCTCTCCTAGAAGTTGGTTATCAACTTCTCATTTTGTTCTAGGATTCTTCTTTTTTGTGGGCCATTTATGGCATGCAGGAAGAGCCCGAGCTGCTGCAGCAGGTTTTGAAAAGGGAATCGATCGTGATTTGGAACCTGTTCTTTACATGAACCCTCTTAACTAAGATTTTCTTATTTATACCTGTTCTACTTTTTTTCTGTTCTGGCTCGGTTATTCCATCTAGCCGAGCCATTCATTCCTTTTTATGAAAGAAAGATAAGGGACAGAAAAAAAAAATAAATAAAAATGAAAGAAACAAACGTATTCAATAAGCAAAAGGAGAGAGAGGGATTCGAACCCTCGATAGTTCCTAGAACTATACCGGTTTTCAAGACCGGAGCTATCAACCACTCAGCCATCTCTCCACAGCCTAATCCTTATTTTACTCCTACAAATAGAACATAGCCATATAAAAAATAAAAAGATTTATTAGCCTCTAGAAAGATATCAGATACAAGTTCCTTTTCGATATATCTCTGTATACTGTATACACGGATACAGGATCCGCTATACCCGCTTGTGAAATAAAGAGTAAATAATCTCTTCTCACCCCCATATCCAAATAAAAAAGCGGTTTAAGTAATAAATTTGAATTAAAGAGAAGAATCAATGGATTCATGATTAAACCCCTCCTACTTCTTGTATTTTTTTACAATTTTGGTTTAAGTGAGGGATCAAATATGTAGTCAACTTTATTTGATGGTAGCTTGGAGGATTAGAAATATGACTATTGCTTTCCAATTAGCTGTTTTTGCATTAATTGCGACTTCCTCAGTCTTAGTAATTAGTGTACCCCTTGTATTTGCTTCTCCTGATGGTTGGTCAAATAATAAAAATGTTGTATTTTCCGGTACATCATTATGGATTGGACTAGTCTTTCTCGTAGCTATTCTGAATTCTCTCATTTCTTAAATGAAATTTGGTTAATATTTATTAACCCCATAAAAAAGAAATAATAAAGGCCATTTCTTCTAAAAAATTAGAATAGTGAGACGTATTAAAACGCAATTTGCGTTCCGAATTGCTAGCTCTTCTCTTTCAGTATTATGAAATTCCATTCCCATTAGAATATTCATTGACAGATAATAAAAAAAGGAAAACTCTAATATAATAGAAAATGAAATGAAACGGTCGACCCAGACATAGAAGGTCGACCCAGGCGGATATACGCTATAAAATATATACCGTAGCGAGCGTAGTTCAATGGTAAAATATCTCCTTGCCAAGGAGAAGATACGGGTTCGATTCCCGCCGCTCGCCCGCTTAATTTATCAAAGTACTATGATAAAAAGTTTAGTCTAGTTAACTGTTTAACTACTTATATTAAATTAAGTATTAATTAGGTGTTAGTCTAGTGCCGTATCCCTTACTATCTTACCCTTCCTTTGCATCCCACTCAAAAAAAGAGGGCGCTCCAGAGGCAGAAATAGAACTCGCCAACAGAGCTCCAAAAATTGGGTATTAACTGAGACAAACAACGGGCAAACTTTTTTTAAAGGGAAGGGAGAGGTAGACTGTCCCTTTCGTTTCATTTTTATTTTCTGCAGGGTAGGGAGAGGCCTTGCGCCTTCTTTTTTTGAAGGCAAGTGACTTCGCAAACTGCTCAATTTTGCCCTCTAGGGCCGGGAACTAATGAATAAAAAAGGGTTGGATACGCCCCTCTACCATACATATCTAGAGAAATAGAATAGTCCTTTTATACAGACTGCTAAGTGCGGAGACGGGAATCGAACCCGTGACCTCAAGGTTATGAGCCTCGTGAGCTACCAAACTGCTCTACTCCGCTCTGGAGTACCAGAAACTGGTGGACAAAAAAGGCTTGAATACAAGCCTCTAACATGTCTAGACAAATAGAATACTCCTTTTATACAGAATGGAGCGGGTAGCGGGAATCGAACCCGCATCGTTAGCTTGGAAGGCTAGGGGTTATAGTCGACGTTGGTTGATTATTTTTAACGTCTCTAATTCAAAACCGAACATGAAATTTTGATTTCATTCGGCTCCTTTATGGATATTCTCACCACTTAACATCTATGTCAGCTTTTCTATTTGAATGGAACCAAAGCTCTCCGCTTTCTAGATGATCCTTATAGAGTAGGAGATAGAAATTCTATCTAAATTCATCTAATCTACTTACTTCGTTCCCTAATTTCATTCAAGAGATCCTGAGGAAAAGAATTGGGTTTCCACCGAGCTGAAACAATATGCGGATGGTTCTAGTAAACCAAAACTATCGTTTTTTAGCTATTTGGCTTCCTTATTCCTTATTTTAAGAAGATTTAGTTACGATTGGAAATCAACTTTTTTGTATCTTCATCCATAGATCCTTTACTCATATTTTCAAAATTGGAATACTTAATCCAATGCAAAATTATGCTTCGCGACTCTGTACTCATAATCCTATTTTTATTTTGGATGCAATTTAAATTAGTCTTTGGATACAAATCGCCAGAATGTATATTCTTCCTCAATATGCTATTGAGAGGAAAAGGATTTAATCCTTTATAAGAACTAAAGTTTTCATCGGAATATAAAAATAAAAAACTTAAGGATGCCTTAAGTATATCATTTCAAATTCAGTTATTAATAGAACGAATCACACTTTTACCACTAAACTATACCCGCTACATTGTAGATTATGGTATAAATGGTACCCTTTGTCAAGGATAGCCATTTGACAAGAAGGCTAATTCCCCCTTATTGAATCAGATGGAGAAGGTTCATGACACTGAGCCGTTGGTACTTCTACTTCGATCGCTCGCCTTTACTTTAGGATTTAGATAGCCCCTCTGGTCTGTAAAAAAAATCTTTTCTTACCATGCTAATAGCGCCTGAACCAAATGTATTTATTTTGATTAGGATCCTATTCTACGGTTACGACTACAATAATAATTATTTACTTTGCAAGGACGTAAGTGTGTCAGACTGCTAAATTGTTTTATTATTCCTACAATATAAACTAGGGGATATAGGGGGTAACACTGTCCCTATAAATTCCTTTTTTCCTTTTCTTTTTTGTCCAGAATTGAACAAAAAAGAAATTATGGAAGATGTTTTCTTCCCCCATTAAGTCCGAGCCATAGAGTAAGAGTGAGATGAGTTTTCCAAATTCATCATAGACTTTCCCTATGGCTTGATAGAAGTAAGCAGCAAAGAGTCGTAACTTAAAGAAAAAAACGGACAGGGCCGACAGATTTACCTGATGTAAAGAAGATCCTAAAAGTCTCTGATTAGTCGACTCTCTCCATTTAACACTTTCCTCTCTCTCCTTTTTTCCACTGACTCAATTCTAGTTTATTAGATTCTTGTTTAAAAGAATGCAAAAAGTTCAATAGAACTAAGAACACATAAAAAATAGCATAGAGGATCAAGGCCATTACCAAAAGTTCCTCCCAAGGATCCTATATCCTATTGGGTATCTGTTCCCCGCCTTTTCCCGCTAGGATCGGAAATCTTATATTTTCCATATCCATATACCGTTGAATCCTTGGGGTTCCAGAATCCGCCTATTTTACTAGTCTTCGGAAACGGAAAACCCTGAACCAAGAAGAGTTGGATATGTTATGTAGGGTATGTTTTTTTTTATTAATTTTATTTTGAGCTCTCAAGATATCGATATATACATATACAATCTCTACATAATGTCTCTCTCTCTATCTCTATATATTATATATATAATATGTACATTATGCAGTAGACCCATAATGGGAAATCCAAGTGGCTAATTTTTGAATTAAATAAAAAGCCCTTTTAACTCAGTGGTAGAGTAATGCCATGGTAAGGCATAAGTCATCGGTTCAAATCCGATAAAGGGCTTTTTAAATTAGTGGTAGAGTAATCTCGTGCTAAGACGTAAGTCGTTGGTTCGAATCTGATAGAGTACTTTTCTACTAAATTGATTCACTTTTTTTCTTTGTTTTTGAAACTTTCTCTATATTTTTAGAGAATTTTATGACTTAGTGCGGGATGGATGCATTTTTGGTATGAACACTAAATGAAGCACGGAGAATTAATCTATAACGATCAACTAAAAAAAATCCTAGATGAAAACATAACAGAAAAGTTGGAAAAACTCTTTGCTTTGGATCTATTTATACTTTTCGAGTATATTGACAATTCCAAAAAACTGCTCATACTATGATTATAGTATAATCACGAGCGGTTGTATATGGCCCTATCGTCTAGTGATGCCCCTATCGTCTAGTGGTTCAGGACATCTCTCTTTCAAGGAGGCAGCGGGGATTCGACTTCCCCTGGGGGTAGGGAGTATTATGAAAGGAGGTTAATCATAGATTAGCAAAAACCCTAGAATAAATTCTTCCTGGGTCGATGCCCGAGTGGTTAATGGGGACGGACTGTAAATTCGTTGACAATGTCTACGCTGGTTCAAATCCAGCTCGGCCCAAACCAAAAATCTAGGGCTTCGTGAGTATGAACTAAATCCTTTTGTTTTTCTTCCATAAAATAAAATGTCTGATCTATAGAAATAAAAGATAAAGAAAAAAGGGAAATTTTTTTTTCTAATCCATATCTCTCTCATTCCTTTCTTACAAACAAAAGAGTTTTTCTTATTGAAGGCTGGATTATTATCCATTTTTAGTGATAAAAAATCACGACATACTAGTTATGTCACTCTCACTATACCCACGTATAATATAATATGTGGGTATGTAGTATATGATTCGTCTATTTCTTAGAGTACGAAAGACGAATCGAATCTTCTTATGGTTCTATTTAAGAATGGGTATGCCATACACCCCGCGGGGATTGTAGTTCAATTGGTCAGAGCACCGCCCTGTCAAGGCGGAAGCTGCGGGTTCGAGCCCCGTCAGTCCCGAACTAGGGTTCAATGAATGGAGAAATTGATATTTCCTTTTTCCATGAAAAAAAGGGGCAGGGAGCAAGATCAAATACCCACAGGGCACCCTTACTTCACTTTTTTATTTGCATCTCTCATTAAAGAGGGAGGGAGGGCATATAGGAATTTTTTTTCACTACTCCCAATCGATAAAGAAAGACACACATACGATATGTGGATTAGTAGAATTTAGGATATTATATTACTCTATCTTTCTTTATGATGATACCATCCTCATCTTAATTTCCTATTCCACTCTTATGGAATAGAGTACCGGTATTTTACCGGAATCCATACATAAATCGTATTCCCTTTTTATTTCAGACCTCTTTTCCCCATCTCACTTCTACTGCTTATTTGGATGTCTATGTGACCCATAGAAAGTGAAAGTTGGTCATATAATACATACATAATTGTATGTATAACTATAAGAAAAAGGAAGGGAAATTGTATAAGATTAAGAAAGTATAAGATTAAGAAAGCTCGTGGGTTAGAGATATAGAAAAGAAAAAGTAGAAAAGGATTAAAAAAGAGGGAATTCCTAATCCAATCAAAAAACCCATTTTGGTCTTAGTGTGGATAGAGGATCTTCCTATGTTATACTATATAACTCTCATCCGTGAAATATAACTCTCATCCATGAATTGATTTGATAGATCCGATATTCATAATATTGAATTGATTCAGTATTATCAGAATGCAAGCCCTACCCTTGAATTTACAAGATACCCCTTTTTCCTCTCCATGGGATTACATCCCGAGTTATTGTGAAAATAAAAAATAAAGAGGTTATGGAAGTCAATATTCTCGCATTTATTGCTACTGCACTGTTCATTCTAGTTCCTACTTCTTTTTTACTTATTATTTATGTAAAAACAGTCAGCCAAAATAATTAATTGGAATTCCAATTAATCATTGAAGAAATTAAAAAGGGATTAAATAAAAAAAATCCAAGTCTTAAATGAAAGGATCTGGTTGGAATCTTAAAGTGTGGTAGAAAGAACTACATATAGTTTTTTCTACGACACTTTAGATTCTTTCTATTATATTATCTTTGAATCTACATAGAATAGATTAGTAGATTGAAATAGTTAAGTAGTCTAATTCAATTTCTTTTTCATTGCATCCACTTAATTTCAATCAGGTCAAAATAAAAAATCTAAGACAATTCTTGACCAAAGAATCCATGGAAGGAAAGAAAAATAATATGAAGAATAGACTATAGTAAAAAGTAAAAGGAAATGGAAAATGTGTGATATGCCGTGAATAGTTCCGTGGAAGAAAGTCTAATTTTCTTATGTATAGAACTTTTTTTAACCATTCGTCATTTCTAGTAGAAATTCTGAATTGGTATAATGGCTCTTTCTTACATTACAACTTACAATACAAGAGTTTCTTACAGGAGTGAAACAAACTAAAGAAAAAGATTAAAGAATAACGTTTGACAAAATGATTAATGCAAAATGATCCATTAAAGAAAAGAATTGATACAACAATTTGATTACTTAATCAATTAGTAGTATCCCTAGAGTCCACTCCTTCCCCATACTACTAGTGAAAGAGAAAATGTAAAGACTACCATTAAAGCAGCCCAAGCGAGACTTACTATATCCATCTAAATTATGTCTCCTATTTCTATGAAGGGATTATTCTACTATTGATCAATAATCATAGTGGAATCAAGGGTACAGAGTCAAAAAGGGATTCCGCCCTAAGGCCATGGATCAATCAGTTCAAGGAATTTACTCCTAACAAATTCTTATAGGAATTCTGGTAGAATTAGAGAGCATTAAAAATACGAGATACTATAGCCCTTTTTTCCTTAAAAAAGAAAGAGTACGGGAATGATGTCCTGAATAGAAGAAGCGGGAATAGGAAGATTTTTATTCCTTTTGTTACTCTTTTTTTTTTTTTAAGCAAAGGACGCCCGAATATACCATAAAATTATCGATAGATAAATATTTATTGGATACCTACCTTACCTAATGTTTATTTTTGACCTAAACCCTGCAGCCTTGCTTTGTATCATTCTATGAAAGAATGAAGAGATTTTATCCATAATACAACTCCTAAATTGATTTTTGATCGACCTATTTAATCTGATTCTCGTTAGAATTAAGTAGTCCTTACTTTAGTGTATGTAGGTAACATAAGATGTACGATAAAAAAATGTATAATAATTAGTAAGTCTTGATATTCTTTCGTGGAGTCCCTTCTTGAATCTTAGATTGAAAAAAAAAAAGAATGCCCCTTAGGGACCTTTCTTTGGATACCAAGATTTCTGACATCTTATCCTCGTATTTTAAAATTATCAAATCGAATCTCAATTAAGAACCAATTCAAATTCATATAATAAAAGAATAAGGAAACACTACCTCACCCCTATTGATAACCATTTGGCCACTACCGTCAAAACAAACCCTAACCCTAGTTTGAGGATAGAACTATGGTATGGTTTCTCTAAACCCAGTATCGGCAGGCCCAGTTACTCTCTTGCCCGAACTTATGCGAAGTAAAAATTTATCGAATTCGATCAGCACTATAAAAAAAACCTAAGTATTTTATTGATCAGGCGGCACCCAGATTTGAACTGGGGATAAAGGATTTGCAGTCCCCTGCCTTACCGCTTGGCCATGCCGCCAAAAAATCCGATCAAAAATCTAGAAAACAGCAAGTATTCATCCACGTTTTCTTACGAAAAGCCCCTTTTATTTTGAATATAATTCTACTTACTTTTTTCCAATCTTTTCAAAAAATCTATTCCTGCTTTTTTTGATCCAGTTTCTATTATTCTCCTCGATAGATTCTATCTTAAAACATACATTGTTAACACAATAAAACTTCCCATTTCTTTCTATTGAGATGAAAAAGAAGAAAAAGTGGATTTCTATTCACAGGCTGCAAAATTCAGAATAAATTGGAACCGTTAACTAGAATTCTCTTTTTTTTATTGCAGTAGTGAACTACTCTTAAATCGGTATTATCTCCCCCCCCTTCAATGGCATAATAAAATATTATGGCTTTATGCTTAATCCGTGTATAGGTAAACTTTAGGTCCGAACAGCATTATTATCCAAAGATCCCCTTTATGTACATATCTCTATGGGGAATCATGCTTTAATTTTTCAAAGTATTAAATTAAATATCTTGAATAAAAAAAGGAAATTTGCTCTGATATAGAGTATAACCTGACTATCTTGGCGTACCCAAGTGAAATTACGATAAAAGAAAAGCATGGATATGGGGAGAGGTGGATAACTAGATTGGCATGTACTTAAAAAAGGGACTTACTTTATTTTAGAATTCCACAATGAAATACTGAATTTTCTAGCAATTATACTACTCCGATCCGAAATAAAAAAGAACCCTCAAATTATTTTGAGAAATTAAAGTAAGCACGCTATTCTAAATCGAAGTAAAGTCAAACTTTCTAGTATATTATATTACGGCTTTATTACATTCATAGAAAGGAGATAAAATGAGAAATCTTTGCCATCCAATCTGATTAGAATATCATAACATAAAGTATAAGTGGCAGAATTTTTTTTGTAGGAATGTTTTATCAATTCATTTTCATTTCATTTGTACCCCTGGCAAACTCGAACTTTCGTCCAAATGGTCTCTATTCATATGTATGAAATACATATATGAAATACGTATGTGGAGTTCCCTAGAATTTCATGTGATTCAGTAAACAGAATATAGATTCCATGATTGCTAGATCGATCCATAGGGATTGATGAAGAGTGAGCTGATAATGGAATTTTTCTTTGATAAACAGGAAACTTAAGATTAAGATGCTCCGGAATGGAAACGAGGGAATGTCCACAATACCCGGATTTAGTCAGATCCAATTCGAGGGATTTTGTAGGTTCATTAATCAAGCCTTGGCAGAAGAACTTGACAAGTTTCCAACAATTAAAGATCCAGATCACGAAATTGCATTTCAATTATTTGCGAAAGGATATCAACTGCTAGAACCCTCGATAAAAGAAAGAGATGCTGTGTATGAATCACTCACCTATTCTTCCGAATTATATGTATCTGCGAGATTAATTTTTGGTTTCGATGTGCAAAAGCAAACCATTTCTATCGGAAACATTCCTATAATGAATTCCTTAGGAACCTTTATTATAAATGGAATATACCGAATTGTGATCAATCAAATATTGCTAAGTCCTGGTATTTACTACCGCTCGGAATTAGATCATAAGGGAATTTCTATCTACACTGGCACTATAATATCAGATTGGGGGGGAGATCGGAATTAGCAATTGATAAAAAAGAAAGGATATGGGCTCGCGTGAGTAGAAAACAAAAGATATCTATTCTAGTTCTATCATCAGCTATGGGTTCGAATCTAAGAGAAATTCTGGATAATGTTTCCTACCCTGAAATTTTCTTGTCTTTCCCGAATGCTAAAGAGAAGAAGAGGATTGAGTCAAAAGAAAAAGCTATTTTGGAGTTTTATCAACAATTTGCTTGTGTAGGTGGGGACCTGGTATTTTCGGAGTCCTTATGCGAGGAATTACAAAAGAAATTTTTTCAACAAAAATGTGAATTAGGAAGGATTGGTCGACGAAATATGAATCGGAGACTTAATCTTGATATTCCTCAGAACAATACATTCTTGTTACCACGAGATGTATTGGCCGCTACGGATCATTTGATTGGAATGAAATTTGGAACGGGTATACTTGACGATGACGATATGAATCACTTGAAAAATAAACGTATTCGTTCGGTTGCGGATCTGTTACAAGATCAATTCGGATTGGCTCTTGGTCGTTTACAACATGCAGTTCAAAAAACTATTCGTAGAGTATTCATACGTCAATCGAAACCGACTCCCCAAACTTTGGTAACTCCAACTTCAACTTCAATTTTATTAATAACTACTTATGAGACCTTTTTTGGCACATACCCGTTATCTCAAGTTTTTGATCAAACGAATCCATTGACACAAACTGTTCATGGGCGAAAAGTGAGTTGTTTAGGTCCTGGAGGGTTGACGGGGAGAACCGCAAGTTTTCGGAGCCGAGATATTCATCCGAGTCACTATGGGCGTATTTGTCCAATTGACACGTCTGAAGGAATCAATGTTGGACTTACTGGATCCTTAACAATTCATGCGAGAATTGATCACTTGTGGGGATCCATAGAGAGTCCGTTTTATGAAATATCTGCTGAGAAAGCAAAAGAAAAAAAGAGAGACAGGTGGTTTATCTATCACCAAATAGAGATGAATATTATATGATAGCAGCAGGAAATTCTTTGTCCTTGAATCAAGGTATTCAGGAAGAACAGGTTGTTCCGGCTAGATACCGTCAAGAATTCTTGACTATTGCATGGGAACAGATTCATGTTAGAAGTATTTTTCCTTTCCAATATTTTTCTATTGGGGGTTCTCTCATTCCTTTTATTGAGCACAATGATGCGAATCGGGCTTTAATGAGTTCTAATATGCAGCGCCAAGCAGTTCCGCTTTCTCGGTCCGAGAAATGCATTGTTGGAACTGGATTGGAACGCCAAACAGCTCTAGATTCGAGGGTTTCCATTATAGCCGAACGCGAGGGAAAGATCATTTCTACTGATAGTCATAAGATACTTTTATCAAGTAGTGGGAAGACTATAAGTATTCCTTTAGTTAACCACCGTCGCTCTAACAAAAATACTTGTATGCACCAAAAACCCCGGGTTCCACGGGGTAAATCCATTAAAAAAGGACAAATTTTAGCAGAAGGAGCTGCTACAATTGGGGGCGAACTTGCTTTAGGAAAAAACGTATTAGTAGCTTATATGCCATGGGAAGGTTACAATTTTGAAGACGCAGTACTAATTAGCGAACGTTTGGTATATGAAGATATTTATACCTCTTTTCACATCCGGAAATATGAAATTCAGACGGATACGACAAGCCAGGGCTCCGCTGAAAAAATCACTAAAGAAATACCACATCTAGAAGAACATTTACTCCGCAATTTGGACAGAAATGGAGTTGTTAGGTTGGGATCCTGGGTAGAAACTGGTGATATTTTAGTAGGTAAATTAACGCCTCAGATAGCGAGCGAATCATCTTATATCGCGGAAGCTGGATTATTACGGGCCATATTTGGCCTTGAGGTTTCCACTTCAAAAGAAACTTCTCTGAAATTACCTATAGGTGGAAGAGGGCGCGTTATCGATGTGAAATGGATCCAAAGGGACCCGCTCGACATAATGGTTCGTGTATATATTTTACAGAAACGTGAATCAAAGTTGGGGATAAAGTAGCCGGAAGACATGGGAATAAAGGGATCATTTCCAAAATTTTGCCTAGGCAAGATATGCCCTATTTGCAAGATGGAACACCCGTTGATATGGTCTTCAATCCCTTAGGAGTACCCTCCCGAATGAATGTGGGACAAATATTTGAAAGCTCGCTCGGATTAGCGGGGGATCTGCTAAAGAAACATTATAGAATAGCACCCTTTGATGAGAGATATGAGCAAGAGGCTTCAAGAAAACTTGTGTTTTCAGAATTATATGAAGCCAGTAAAGAAACAAAAAATCCATGGGTATTTGAACCCGAGTACCCGGGAAAAAGCAGAATATTTGATGGAAGAACAGGCGACCCCTTTGAGCAACCTGTTCTAATAGGGAAGTCCTATATCTTAAAATTAATTCATCAAGTTGATGAGAAAATTCATGGGCGTTCTACTGGGCCCTACTCACTTGTTACACAACAACCGGTTAGAGGAAGAGCCAAGCAAGGGGGACAACGAGTAGGAGAAATGGAAGTTTGGGCTTTAGAAGGATTTGGTGTTGCTCATATTTTACAAGAGATACTTACTTATAAATCTGACCATCTTATAGCTCGCCAAGAAATACTTAATGCTACGATCTGGGGAAAAAGAATACCTAATCATGAGGATCCTCCAGAATCTTTTCGAGTGCTCGTTCGAGAACTACGATCTTTGGCTCTAGAACTGAATCATTTCCTTGTATCTGAAAAGAACTTCCAGGTTAATAGGGAGGAAGTTTGATCGGAATAAATATAAATTCTTTTCTTATTTCTATTTTATGATTGACCAATATAAACATCAACAACTTCAAATTGGACTCGTTTCCCCTCAACAAATAAAGGCTTGGGCTAACAAAAACCTACCTAATGGAGAAGTCGTTGGCGAAGTCACAAGGCCCTCTACTTTTCATTATAAAACCGATAAACCAGAAAAAGATGGATTGTTTTGCGAAAGAATCTTTGGACCCATAAAAAGCGGGATTTGCGCTTGTGGCAATTCTCGAGCGAGCGGAGCT
>NW_028259780.1:0-25000 GCF_056163025.1 Triticum urartu | reverse complement strand
TATGAAAATTGGTTATTTACGATGTACGATGATCCCTGTTAAGCATCCATGGCTGAATGGTTAAAGCGCCCAACTCATAATTGGTAAATTTGCGGGTTCAATTCCTGCTGGATGCACACGAACGGGAACATTCCATAAGTCTATTGGAACTGGCTCTCTATCCATGGAATCTCATCCATCATCCATACATAACGAATTGGTATGGTATATTCATACCATAACATAAGAACAATAAGAACTCGAATTCTTATCGATACTGGAACTCAGAGCATAGGAGGGAAAGTCGATTTATGGATGGAATCAAATACGCAGTATTTACAGAAAAAAGTCTTCGTTTATTGGGAAAGAATCAATATACTTTTAATGTCGAATCGGGATTCACTAAGACAGAAATAAAGCATTGGGTCGAACTCTTCTTTGGTGTTAAGGTGGTAGCTGTGAATAGCCATCGACTACCTGGAAAAGGTAGAAGAATAGGACCTATTCTGGGCCATACAATGCATTACAGACGTATGATCATTACCCTTCAACCGGGTTATTCTATTCCACTTCTAGATAGAGAAAAAAACTAAAGGAGAATACTTAATAATACGGCGAAACATTTATACAAAACACCTATCCCGAGCACACGCAAGGGAACCGTAGACAGGCAAGTGAAATCCAATCCACGAAATAATTTGATCCATGGACGGCACCGTTGTGGTAAAGGTCGTAATTCCAGAGGAATCATTACCGCAAGGCATAGAGGGGGAGGTCATAAGCGCCTATACCGTAAAATAGATTTTCGACGGAATCAAAAAGACATATCTGGTAGAATCGTAACCATAGAATACGACCCTAATCGAAATGCATACATTTGTCTCATACACTATGGGGATGGTGAGAAGAGATATATTTTACATCCCAGAGGGGCTATAATTGGAGATACTATTGTTTCTGGTACAAAAGTTCCTATATCAATGGGAAATGCCCTACCTTTGAGTGCGGTTTGAACTATTGATTTACGTAATTGGAAGTAACCAATTAGGTTTACGACGAAACCTAGAAATCGATCACTGATCCAATTTGACTACCTCTACGGGATAGACCTCAACAGAAAACTGTTGAGTAACGGCAGCAAGTGATTGAGTTCAGTAGTTCCTCATAGAAAATTATTGGCTCTAGAGATATGGTAATATGGAGAAGACAAAATTGTTTGAAGCACGCACAGAACCGGAAGCGCCCCTTGTTTCAAAGAGAGGAGGACGGGTTATTCACATTTAATTTGATGGTCAGAGGCAAATTGAAAGCTAAGCAGTGGTAATTAAGACCCCCGGGGGAAAATAGGGATGTCTCCTACGTTACCCATAATATGTGGAAGTATCGACGTAATTTCATAGAGTCATTCGATCTGAATGCTACATGAAGAACATAAGCCAGATGACGGAACGCAGAGACCTAGGATGTAGAAGATCATAACATGAGCGATTCGGCAGATTTGGATTCCTTTCCTATATATCCACTCATGTGGTACTTCATCATATGATTCATATAAGATCCATCTGTCTAGAGATCGTCATATACATCTAGAAAGCCGTATGCTTTGGAAGAAGCTTGTACAGTTTGGGAAGGGGTTTTTTGAGAGAAAAGAAGAATCTACTTCAACCGATATGCCCTTAGGCACGGCCATGCATAACATAGAAATCACACGTGGAAGGGGTGGGCAATTAGCTAGAGCAGCAGGTGCTGTAGCGAAACTCATTGCAAAAGAGGGTAAATCGGCCACTTTAAGATTACCATCTGGGGAGGTCCGTTTAGTATCCCAAAACTGCTTAGCAACAGTCGGACAAGTGGGTAATGTTGGGGTGAACCAAAAAAGTTTGGGTAGAGCCGGATCTAAGTGTTGGCTAGGTAAACGCCCCGTAGTAAGAGGGGTAGTTATGAACCCTGTGGACCACCCCCATGGGGGCGGTGAAGGGAAAGCTCCCATTGGTAGAAAAAAACCCACAACCCCTTGGGGTTATCCTGCGCTTGGAAGAAGAACTAGGAAAAGGAAAAAATATAGCGATAGTTTTATTCTTCGTCGCCGTAAGTAAATACGTAACTAGGAATATGGAAAATTGCATTTTTGGAATTTGCAATAATGCGATGGGCGAACGACGGGAATTGAACCCGCGCATGGTGGATTCACAATCCACTGCCTTGATCCACTTGGCTACATCCGCCCCTTATCCAGCTAAAGGATTTTTTTCTTTTTTCCATTGATCATTATTCTATTTATTCTGACCTCCGTACTTCGATCGAGATATTGGACATAGAATGCCACTCTTTAAAAAGGAAAAAAGGAGTAATCAGCTGTGACACGAAAAAAAACGAATCCTTTTGTAGCTCATCATTTATTGGCAAAGATAGAAAAGGTCAATATGAAGGAGGAGAAAGAAACAATAGTAACGTGGTCCCGGGCATCTAGCATTCTACCCACAATGGTTGGCCATACAATCGCGATTCATAATGGAAAGGAACATATACCTATTTACATAACAAATCCTATGGTAGGTCGCAAATTGGGGGAATTCGTGCCTACTCGGCATTTCACGAGTTATGAAAATGCAAGAAAGGATACTAAATCTCGTCGTTAACTGAATTCTGAATAGAAAGATTAAGAAGAAAAAAAGATTCAAAATAAAGACAGAAATACCCAATATCTTGCTAGAACAAGATATTGGGTATTTCTGTCTTCAAAAATTCTTATATGTTAGCAGAAAAACCTTATCCATTAATAGATGGAACTTCAACAGCAGCTAAGTCTAGAGGGAAGTTGTGAGCATTACGTTCGTGCATTACTTCCATACCAAGGTTAGCACGGTTGATGATATCAGCCCAAGTATTAATAACGCGACCTTGACTATCAACTACAGATTGGTTGAAATTGAAACCATTTAGGTTGAAAGCCATAGTACTAATACCTAAAGCAGTGAACCAGATTCCTACTACAGGCCAAGCAGCCAAGAAGAAGTGTAAAGAACGAGAGTTGTTGAAACTAGCATATTGGAAGATTAATCGGCCAAAATAACCATGAGCAGCCACAATATTATAAGTTTCTTCCTCTTGACCAAATTTGTAACCCTCATTAGCGGATTCATTTTCAGTAGTTTCCCTGATCAAACTAGAGGTTACCAAGGAACCATGCATAGCACTGAATAGGGAACCGCCGAATACACCAGCTACACCTAACATGTGGAATGGATGCATAAGGATGTTGTGCTCTGCCTGGAATACAATCATAAAGTTGAAAGTACCAGAGATTCCTAAAGGCATACCATCAGAAAAGCTTCCTTGACCAATAGGGTAAATCAAGAAAACAGCAGTAGCAGCTGCAACAGGAGCTGAATATGCAACAGCAATCCAAGGACGCATACCCAGACGGAAACTAAGTTCCCACTCACGACCCATATAACAAGCTACACCAAGTAAGAAGTGTAGAACAATTAGCTCATAAGGACCACCATTGTATAACCACTCATCAACAGATGCAGCTTCCCAAATTGGGTAAAAGTGCAATCCGATCGCCGCAGAAGTAGGGATAATAGCACCAGAGATAATATTGTTTCCATAAAGTAAAGAACCAGAAACAGGCTCACGAATACCATCAATATCTACTGGAGGGGCAGCGATGAAGGCGATAATAAATACAGAAGTTGCGGTCAATAAGGTAGGGATCATCAAAACACCGAACCATCCGATGTAAAGACGATTTTCAGTGCTAGTTATCCAGTTGCAGAAGCGACCCCACAGGCTTGTACTTTCGCGTCTCTCTAAAATTGCAGTCATGGTAAGATCTTGGTTTATTCAAATTGCAAGGACTCCCAAGCACACGTATTAACTAGAATATAGATAATAGAAGGCTTGTTATTTAACAGTATAACATAGACTATATACCAATGTCAACCAAGTCAGCCCAAAGATTAGCTATCCATATAACTAAATTAACCAAACCAATAATTTTGTATTTGTAAATGAAGTGAGTCAAAGTGAAAAACTTTGATGGGTCTTTTCTATATGGGTTGCCCGGGACTCGAACCCGGAACTAGTCGGATGGAGTAGATAATTCTTCCTTGTTACAATAGAGAAAAATCCCTCCCCAAATCGTGCTTGCATTTTTCATTGCACACGACTTTCCCTATGTAGAAATAGCCAATTTCTATTCCAAAGAGGAAGTTCTACTAATTTTTTTAATTAGTAAGTTGATTCACCTACTCTTTATTATAATAAAAAGAACATTTCAGAATGAAAAATAGAAAAGTTTTTTCTTGATCATTTATCAACCCTTTCCTGTTTCTTAATTTCGTCTAATGATTAATTAAGAGGGTTGACCAGGTCATTGATACGTATAATATCCAAATACCAAATACGCTCAGTGTGTGATCCACAGAAAGAAAAAAGAGTTGTTTTGGTGAACATCAAAGAAAAAACTTGCTCTTCTTCCATAAAAAATTCTTCTAAAAATGCCGAACCCAATCGTTGCATAAAAGTTCGTACCGTGCTTTTATGTTTACGAGCTAAAGTTCTAGCACATGAAAGTCGAAGTATATACTTTAGTCGATACAAAGTCCGTTTTTTCGAAGATCCACTATGATAATGAAAAAGATTTCTACATATCCGACCAAATCGATCAAGAATATCCCAATCTGATAAATCTGTCCAAATGGGTTTACTAATAGGATGCCCCGATCCAGTACAAAATTGAGCTTTTGATAAGTATCCTATGAGGAGAGTAGCGGGGACTATGGTATCGAATTTTTTCATTCGAGTATCTATTAGAAATGAATTCTCCAGCATTTGATTCCTTACTAACAAAGAACTTTTTTGTACACTTGAAAGGTACCCCATAAAATCGAAGCAAGAGTTTGCTAATTGGTTTATATGGATTCTTCGCGGCTGAGTCCAAAAACAGAAATAATATTGCCAGAAATTGATAAGGTAGCATTTCCATTTCTTCTTCAAAAAAAAAGTGCCTTTTGATGCAAGAATTGCCTTTCCTTGATATCGAACATAATGCATAAGAGGATCCATAAAGAACCATAGGGTTTTCCGAGAAAAACCAGGGTACATTATCCCAAAATGTTCCATCTTCCTAGAAAAGTGGATTCGTTCCAGAAAAGTTCCAGAAGATGCTAATGGTAAGCAAGAAGATTGTTTACGAAGAAACAACAAAAAAAATTCATATTCTGATACATAAGAGTTATATAGGAATTGAAATAGTCTTTTATTTTCTTTTTGAAAAAAAAAAATGGATTTCATTGAAGTAATAAAACTATTCCAATTCGAATAATAGTTGAGAAAGAATCGCAATAAATGCAAAGATGGAACATCTTGGATACGGTATTGAAGGAGTTGAACCAGGATTTCCAAATGGATAGGATAGGGTATTTCTATATGTGATAGATAATCCAAATGCAAAAATTTGTCTTCTAAAAAGGGAAATATTGAATGAATAGAGCGTAAATTCTGAAACTTTGGTATTTCTTTTTCTTTCAGACAAAAAAATTCCCGTAGCGAGAATGGGATTTCCACAACGATCGCAAACCCTTCAGATAGAATCTGAGAATAAAACTCAGAATAAAAATAATTTTTGTAATCCAATAATCGATCTTGGTTAGGATGATTAACCGAGTTATCCAAAAAATTCTGCTGATACATTCGAATAATTAAACGTTTCACAAGTAGTGAACTAAATTTCTTGTTATTACAACTAACAACTATTTCCACAGGTTCAGAACCATTTAATCCATAATGGTGGGCAAATGCATAAATATATTCCTGAAAGAGAAGTGGGTAGACAAAGTATTGTTGACGAGATTTATGTTTTTCTGAATACCCTTCGAATTTTTCCATTTGTATTTCTACTTGAATCAGAGAGAAGAAGCATTTCTCGGTTTATCGAATGATGATACATAGTGCAATATGGTCAGAACAGGGTGTTGCATTTTTAATACAAACCCTGGAAAGAAAGGGAGTCTAATCCACAGATCTTTTTCTGCTCCTTTTCTACCCAATTAGTTTATGTTTGTTCTAATTAAAAAAAAAGAACAGAACAAGTTTTTTATTTTTGCAGGCCAATCGCTCTTTTGACTTTGGAATACAGCCTCTTTATCAATATACTGCTTCTTTTACACATTCAATCCATAACATCCCTTATTCAATCCATAATCAAGAATAATTAGGATTTCTAAAAAAAAAAAGAAAAAATAAAGGGTCCACTCATAGGAAAACCCAACCTTTCCCCGCATCCGGCACTAATCTATTTTTAACGTCTAATTAGAGCGGGGAATCATTCCAATTAGGAAGTTCAGCTCGTTGCTTTTTATTTTACCAGAATTGGAGCCAGGCTCTATCCATTTATTCATTAGACCCAGAAAATCGTAATTTTGGATTCCATTCAAAAAAGATTGATTTTATTACGACATGCTATTTTTTCCATTCATTACCTTTGAGGATCAGTCGTGGTCTTCTAGACTCTACCAAGAGTCTGGACGAATTTGTTGTTTCATCCAAATGTGTAAAAGATCATAGTCGCACTTAAAAGCCGAGTACTCTACCATTGAGTTAGCAACCCAGATAAAAAAAGGATCTTAGATACGATCGAAATCCAAAAATCAATGGAATTACACCGCGCGCTTCTGTCAAAACATTGAACTAGCAAGACATCAAAAGATTTTTTTTATCGACCATGAAAAACACTCAAATGCCAAAACGAACAGGTCCGGTGAAATTCCACTAAAGTAAAGTTAAAAAAAGAGCGACCCTAATCACGATGGCCAAATTCTCCTTATTTTTAGCGATTTTTATTAACAAAAAATATATATTATAAAAAATATATATTATATTGTATGAGAATACATGCAAGAGGAACACCCTTATCATTTGAGCGAAGTGTAGGCGGAAAAATTGAATATGGAGTGAGGATAAAGAGACCCATCTATCTACAAATTCTATTTGTTCAATAGACCTTTGTCAATGGAAATACAATGGTAAGAAAACAAATTAGATAGAAAAAGTAAATAAAATAGGGGCTTATGTTGGATTGGCACGATATAATATAAATCCAAATAGGATTAAAAAAGAGGTAAATTGTGTCTAAATAATTAGACAACTAGGAATACTAATAATCTTCTCCTATCCTATTTTTTGATTCATTTAGTTCTTCAATTAACTCAAAGTTCTTTCTTTTTCTTTAAAGAATTCTGCCTTCCTTAAAATATCATAAACAGTTCTTGTTGGTTGAGCACCCTTTTCAAGGAAATAGAGAATAGCTGGAACATTTAAACAAGTTTGATTCTTTATCGGATCATAAAAACCTACTTTTTGAAGATCTCTTCCTTCTCTTCGAGATCGAACATCAATTGCAACGATTCGATAGACAGCTTATTGGGATAGATGTAGATAAACAACGCCCCCCCCTAGAAACGTATATGAGGTTTTCTCCTCATACGGCTCGAGAAAATGATTCGAATTTCTGTCGATAATAATAGAAATTAGACTATGACGTGCATTAATTTCCTTACAGAAAAAACAAATTTCATTTATACTCATGACTCAAGTGGGCTAATTTTGCCTGACAAACTTCGAAGGCAAAATCCTTCCAAAATTTTTGAGTCGTCTTTAAACTCTTTTCTTTGTCTCATTTCGAACGAATTGACTTTTATTCCTTATTCTAATCCAACTCTGTTGTTGAGACAATTGAAAATTGTGTTTACTTGTTCTGGAATCCTTTATCTTTGATTTGTGAAATCCTTGGGTTTAGACATTACTTCGGGAATTCCTATTTTTTTCTTTCAAAAGAGTAGCAACATACCCTTTTTTCTTATTTCCTTCGATAAAGCATTTATCTCTTCTATAGAAATCTAATAAGAGGGATTGATTCTGATATACTTTTATTGGACTTTCTTCTTATTTTAACCTTTCGATTTATTTCTATATTAAGGATAGACTGACAAAGTTGGCCTAATTTATTAGTTTTCACTAACCCTAGATTCTTTCCCTTGATAAAAAAAATTCTGTCCTCTCGAGCTCCATCGTGTACTATGTTACTTAAACCCAGCGCAAATTTGGTTCGGAACGAATAGAACAGGCTATGTCGAGCCAAGAGCATTTTCATTACTATGGAAAATGATGGATAGCAAAATCCACAATCGATCATGTCCTTCAAGTCGCACGTTGCTTTCTACCACATCGTTTTAAACGAAGTTTTACCATAACAAACATTCCTCTTTTCATTGCAAAGTGGTATAGAGAATTGATCCAATATGGATGGAATCATGAATAGTCATTGGTTTAGTTTTTTTATACTAATTAAAACTTGCTATCTATGGAGCAATATGGATAAAAGAAAGTAAGTATTTATCCGGGAAGCCTCCGCCAAGATCCAATTTATTTAAACCCATATTAAAATTCTATCATATGAATGAAACATAGTTTGAAAAAGACGACTAAACAAGTTTGCTTAAAACTTATTTATTCTTAAATTTCCACCCTCAACGGATGGCTCGAGATGATCAATCTTGAAGTGAGAAAAGAAGGATTGACTCTTCCTCAATAAATAAACTATCAACCTCCAAAAAAGTTTAATTAATTTAATTACTAGAATTAGAATTCTAGTAGTAATATATTTTTTCAGTACCAAAAACAATTAACTATAATAACTAAATAAACTATTCCAATGAAAAGATTGAAAGTTTTTGGTAGTTATAGAATTCTCGTACTTCTTCAACTCGAATACCAAAAGGAAGAAAAAAATATGACTAAGTGATTTTATAGTAGAGGCATATCCTGAATGTGCTTGATAGATCCCATTTTTTCATGAAAATAAAGATAGTCAATTTGACTGGACTTAAGACTTTATTATGTTTTCTGAGAAAGAATAAGATATCATTATTCTCTTTAATAAACTTTTGTCTCGTACGGAATACTATATGATTTCACCGTTTGTTTCATCAGAAACAATCTGGGACGGAAGGATTCGAACCTCCGAGTAACGGGACCAAAACCCGCTGCCTTACCACTTGGCCACGCCCCATTTCGGGTTTTATGCGACACTAATAAACACTAGTATGTTTATTTGTTATTCGTCAATACCATTTCAATTACATAAAAAAGGAGGGATATTCTCTTGCTAGTATTCTACACATGCGGATAATATAGAATCAAAAAAATGCATTGATCATTACATGGAATTCTATTAAGATATTATATGAAAGTCGAATTTATTCCACTCTCATTTGAGAGTGCGAATACAAGGAGGTATTTTGTGTTTGGGAAAGTCCGAAGAAAAAAGATTTTGAATCTGCCTTTTCCTTCTTTCCCTTAAAAAAATAACTCAAGAAAAATCCAATTATTTACTCTACAAGAATGAAATGCTTGTTATGCCTAATATACTTAGTTTAACCTGTATCTGTTTTAATTCTGTTCTTTATCCTACTAGTTTTTTCTTTGCCAAATTACCCGAAGCTTATGCTATTTTCAATCCAATCGTGGATATTATGCCTGTTATACCTCTATTCTTTTTTCTATTAGCCTTTGTTTGGCAAGCTGCTGTAAGTTTTCGATGAAATCTTTAGTACTCTGTATGCCAAATTGAATGATGTGTTCATTCCAAAAAAATTTTAAAATGGGTAAAAGCCGAGAAGTTTTATATTTTTATATTATGAACCTTCGATTCTAAAATTTAAATTCTTCTACATTGAATGGGTAGCTACAGCAATAAATTTGGATCAGCCTTTCTACTCCCCTGCACCTAGGTTGAGCAGGTACCTAAAGGTACCTACACAATACCTAACCACCTAACCCTATTTTTGCTATTGATAAGAGTGCTTATTATAAAAGAATTCTTGCAATTTTTTTCAAGAATTCTTTTTTGCATTTTTAGGTATAAAAAAAAACCATCCTAGTGGATCCGTGTGGTAAGGAAAAACTGGTAATCTATTCCTTAAAAAAAAATCTTGGAGATTATGTAATGCTTACTCTCAAACTTTTTGTTTATACAGTAGTGATATTCTTTGTTTCACTCTTTATCTTTGGATTCTTATCTAATGACCCAGGACGGAATCCTGGACGCGAGGAGTAAAAATTCAGTTTTTTTTTTTCTTATTGGATTTGTTTCGTACATTTATCTATGAGAAAATCCGGGGGTCAGAATTCTTTCCAATTCGAAAGTCCCAAATGATCCAAGGGAGCGGAAAGAGAGGGATTCGAACCCTCGGTACAAAAAAATTGTACAACGGATTAGCAATCCGCCGCTTTAGTCCACTCAGCCATCTCTCCACGTTCCAAAGCGAAAGGTTTCCGTGATATGATATAGGCATGAAATAAGAAATAACGGTTGCAAAAAACCCCTTTTTTTTCTTTCAAAAGTCTATAAAAATTATATTGCCAATTCCATTTTAATTATATTCTTTTTTCTTAATGTTAATAAAAAAAGAAGAAAATTCTTGTTTTTTCTTTCTAAAAATCGATATTGGCCGAGAGACAATCAAATAGATTTTCTCTTTAGCGGGCATTTCCATATAGGACTTGTTATAATTATAATAAAACAAGCAGGTTATATAAAAAAAACGCTTTTTTTGTCGATTATTTATCAAGAAAGCAAAAAGGGTTCTTATCAAATCCACCATAAAATTGGAAAGAAGCATAAAGTAAGTAGACCTGACTCCTTTAATGATGCCTCTATCCGCTATTCTGATATATAAATTCGATGTAGATGAAATTGTATAAGCGAATTTTTTTTATTTCCTTAGACTTAGACCGCGCAAGACAAGAATTTTTCGCTATTTACGATTTCATATTCTTGTTACTAGATGTTCTATAGGAATAAGAAGAAATCGCAACTCCTTTGCGCTACACATAAAATTGGATTTCGAAGGTCCATTTTTTTTTTTCAGAATCCTCTATTATTTTAGTTCTTCCACCCATGCAATAGAGAGGGAATGGGAAAAGAAGGGTTACTTTTATTTGCATTTTTCCCTTAAAAGATAGACTTTGAAATAGGAGTCTTGGAATAATGCTGAATTCAAAGGTTTATTTCTTTCTATAGTATAAGAAAAACAATTTATTTCTATTTCTATAGTATAAGAAAAACAAATAAATAGTATAAGAAAAACAAATCGAATCAAATTCATGGATTTACCACGACCTCGGTTGTGACTGTGACTCCATAGATAAAAATGGGAAATTTCTCTCTTCGAGACCATTGAAAAAGGGCATTGAACGAGAAAGAAATCGTCCACAGATAATAAAACTATCATATGCCTTGGAAAGTGATATGAGGTGCTCGGAAATGGTTGAAGTAATTGAATAGGAGGATCACTATGACTATAGCCCTTGGTAGAATTCCTAAAGAAGAAAATGATCTATTTGATACTATGGATGACTGGTTACGAAGGGACCGTTTCGTTTTTGTAGGATGGTCTGGCCTATTGCTCTTTCCTTGTGCTTATTTCGCTTTAGGGGGTTGGTTTACAGGGACAACTTTTGTAACTTCTTGGTATACCCATGGATTGGCTAGTTCCTATTTGGAAGGTTGTAATTTCTTAACCGCAGCAGTTTCTACCCCTGCCAATAGTTTAGCACACTCTTTGTTGCTACTATGGGGGCCCGAAGCACAAGGAGATTTTACTCGTTGGTGTCAATTAGGCGGTCTATGGACTTTTGTAGCTCTCCACGGGGCTTTTGCACTAATAGGTTTCATGTTACGCCAATTTGAACTTGCTCGGTCTGTTCAATTGCGGCCTTATAATGCAATCTCATTCTCTGGTCCAATTGCTGTTTTTGTTTCTGTATTCCTTATTTATCCACTGGGGCAATCTGGTTGGTTCTTTGCGCCGAGTTTTGGCGTAGCAGCGATATTTCGATTCATCCTTTTCTTCCAAGGATTTCATAATTGGACGTTGAACCCATTTCATATGATGGGAGTTGCCGGAGTATTAGGTGCGGCTCTGCTATGCGCTATTCATGGAGCGACCGTAGAAAACACTCTATTTGAGGACGGTGATGGTGCAAATACCTTCCGTGCTTTTAACCCAACTCAAGCTGAAGAAACTTATTCAATGGTCACTGCTAACCGCTTTTGGTCCCAAATCTTTGGTGTTGCTTTTTCCAATAAACGTTGGTTACATTTCTTTATGCTATTTGTACCCGTCACCGGTTTATGGATGAGTGCTATTGGCGTAGTTGGCTTGGCTCTGAACTTACGTGCCTATGACTTTGTTTCCCAGGAAATCCGTGCAGCGGAAGATCCTGAATTTGAGACTTTCTACCTTTCTACACCAAAAATATTCTTTTAAACGAGGGTATTCGTGCGTGGATGGCAGCTCAGGATCAGCCTCATGAAAATCTTATATTCCCTGAGGAGGTTCTACCACGTGGAAACGCTCTTTAATGGAACTTTCGTTTTAGCTGGTCGTGACCAAGAAACCACCGGCTTTGCTTGGTGGGCTGGGAATGCCAGACTTATCAATTTGTCCGGTAAACTGCTTGGAGCTCATGTAGCTCATGCCGGATTAATCGTATTCTGGGCCGGAGCAATGAACCTATTTGAAGTGGCCCATTTCGTACCAGAAAAGCCCATGTATGAACAAGGGTTGATTTTACTTCCACACTTAGCTACTCTAGGTTGGGGAGTAGGGCCAGGGGGGGAAGTTCTAGATACTTTTCCGTACTTTGTATCTGGCGTACTTCACCTAATTTCCTCCGCAGTCTTAGGCTTCGGTGGCATTTATCACGCGCTTCTGGGACCCGAGACTCTTGAGGAATCTTTTCCATTCTTTGGTTATGTCTGGAAAGATAGAAATAAAATGACTACAATTTTGGGTATTCACTTAATTTTGTTAGGTCTAGGTGCTTTTCTTCTAGTACTCAAGGCTCTTTATTTTGGCGGTGTATATGATACCTGGGCCCCTGGGGGGGGAGATGTAAGAAAAATTACCAATTTGACCCTTAGTCCCAGTGTTATATTTGGTTATTTACTAAAATCTCCTTTTGGTGGAGAAGGGTGGATTGTTAGTGTAGATGATTTAGAAGATATAATTGGTGGGCATGTATGGTTGGGTTTTATTTGTGTATTTGGCGGAATTTGGCATATTTTAACCAAACCCTTCGCATGGGCTCGCCGTGCATTTGTATGGTCTGGAGAAGCTTACTTGTCTTATAGTTTAGCTGCTTTATCTGTCTTTGGTTTTATCGCTTGTTGTTTTGTATGGTTCAATAATACAGCTTATCCGAGTGAGTTTTATGGACCCACCGGGCCAGAAGCTTCTCAAGCTCAAGCATTTACTTTTCTAGTTAGAGACCAGCGCTTGGAGCTAATGTGGGATCCGCTCAAGGACCCACAGGTTTAGGTAAATATCTAATGCGTTCCCCAACTGGGGAGGTTATCTTTGGAGGGGAAACTATGCGTTTTTGGGACCTTCGTGCTCCATGGTTAGAACCTCTAAGGGGCCCCAACGGTTTGGACTTGAGTAGGTTGAAAAAAGACATACAACCTTGGCAAGAACGACGCTCAGCAGAATATATGACCCACGCTCCTTTAGGCTCTTTAAATTCCGTGGGTGGCGTAGCTACCGAGATCAATGCAGTTAATTATGTCTCTCCTAGAAGTTGGTTATCAACTTCTCATTTTGTTCTAGGATTCTTCTTTTTTGTGGGCCATTTATGGCATGCAGGAAGAGCCCGAGCTGCTGCAGCAGGTTTTGAAAAGGGAATCGATCGTGATTTGGAACCTGTTCTTTACATGAACCCTCTTAACTAAGATTTTCTTATTTATACCTGTTCTACTTTTTTTCTGTTCTGGCTCGGTTATTCCATCTAGCCGAGCCATTCATTCCTTTTTATGAAAGAAAGATAAGGGACAGAAAAAAAAAATAAATAAAAATGAAAGAAACAAACGTATTCAATAAGCAAAAGGAGAGAGAGGGATTCGAACCCTCGATAGTTCCTAGAACTATACCGGTTTTCAAGACCGGAGCTATCAACCACTCAGCCATCTCTCCACAGCCTAATCCTTATTTTACTCCTACAAATAGAACATAGCCATATAAAAAATAAAAAGATTTATTAGCCTCTAGAAAGATATCAGATACAAGTTCCTTTTCGATATATCTCTGTATACTGTATACACGGATACAGGATCCGCTATACCCGCTTGTGAAATAAAGAGTAAATAATCTCTTCTCACCCCCATATCCAAATAAAAAAGCGGTTTAAGTAATAAATTTGAATTAAAGAGAAGAATCAATGGATTCATGATTAAACCCCTCCTACTTCTTGTATTTTTTTACAATTTTGGTTTAAGTGAGGGATCAAATATGTAGTCAACTTTATTTGATGGTAGCTTGGAGGATTAGAAATATGACTATTGCTTTCCAATTAGCTGTTTTTGCATTAATTGCGACTTCCTCAGTCTTAGTAATTAGTGTACCCCTTGTATTTGCTTCTCCTGATGGTTGGTCAAATAATAAAAATGTTGTATTTTCCGGTACATCATTATGGATTGGACTAGTCTTTCTCGTAGCTATTCTGAATTCTCTCATTTCTTAAATGAAATTTGGTTAATATTTATTAACCCCATAAAAAAGAAATAATAAAGGCCATTTCTTCTAAAAAATTAGAATAGTGAGACGTATTAAAACGCAATTTGCGTTCCGAATTGCTAGCTCTTCTCTTTCAGTATTATGAAATTCCATTCCCATTAGAATATTCATTGACAGATAATAAAAAAAGGAAAACTCTAATATAATAGAAAATGAAATGAAACGGTCGACCCAGACATAGAAGGTCGACCCAGGCGGATATACGCTATAAAATATATACCGTAGCGAGCGTAGTTCAATGGTAAAATATCTCCTTGCCAAGGAGAAGATACGGGTTCGATTCCCGCCGCTCGCCCGCTTAATTTATCAAAGTACTATGATAAAAAGTTTAGTCTAGTTAACTGTTTAACTACTTATATTAAATTAAGTATTAATTAGGTGTTAGTCTAGTGCCGTATCCCTTACTATCTTACCCTTCCTTTGCATCCCACTCAAAAAAAGAGGGCGCTCCAGAGGCAGAAATAGAACTCGCCAACAGAGCTCCAAAAATTGGGTATTAACTGAGACAAACAACGGGCAAACTTTTTTTAAAGGGAAGGGAGAGGTAGACTGTCCCTTTCGTTTCATTTTTATTTTCTGCAGGGTAGGGAGAGGCCTTGCGCCTTCTTTTTTTGAAGGCAAGTGACTTCGCAAACTGCTCAATTTTGCCCTCTAGGGCCGGGAACTAATGAATAAAAAAGGGTTGGATACGCCCCTCTACCATACATATCTAGAGAAATAGAATAGTCCTTTTATACAGACTGCTAAGTGCGGAGACGGGAATCGAACCCGTGACCTCAAGGTTATGAGCCTCGTGAGCTACCAAACTGCTCTACTCCGCTCTGGAGTACCAGAAACTGGTGGACAAAAAAGGCTTGAATACAAGCCTCTAACATGTCTAGACAAATAGAATACTCCTTTTATACAGAATGGAGCGGGTAGCGGGAATCGAACCCGCATCGTTAGCTTGGAAGGCTAGGGGTTATAGTCGACGTTGGTTGATTATTTTTAACGTCTCTAATTCAAAACCGAACATGAAATTTTGATTTCATTCGGCTCCTTTATGGATATTCTCACCACTTAACATCTATGTCAGCTTTTCTATTTGAATGGAACCAAAGCTCTCCGCTTTCTAGATGATCCTTATAGAGTAGGAGATAGAAATTCTATCTAAATTCATCTAATCTACTTACTTCGTTCCCTAATTTCATTCAAGAGATCCTGAGGAAAAGAATTGGGTTTCCACCGAGCTGAAACAATATGCGGATGGTTCTAGTAAACCAAAACTATCGTTTTTTAGCTATTTGGCTTCCTTATTCCTTATTTTAAGAAGATTTAGTTACGATTGGAAATCAACTTTTTTGTATCTTCATCCATAGATCCTTTACTCATATTTTCAAAATTGGAATACTTAATCCAATGCAAAATTATGCTTCGCGACTCTGTACTCATAATCCTATTTTTATTTTGGATGCAATTTAAATTAGTCTTTGGATACAAATCGCCAGAATGTATATTCTTCCTCAATATGCTATTGAGAGGAAAAGGATTTAATCCTTTATAAGAACTAAAGTTTTCATCGGAATATAAAAATAAAAAACTTAAGGATGCCTTAAGTATATCATTTCAAATTCAGTTATTAATAGAACGAATCACACTTTTACCACTAAACTATACCCGCTACATTGTAGATTATGGTATAAATGGTACCCTTTGTCAAGGATAGCCATTTGACAAGAAGGCTAATTCCCCCTTATTGAATCAGATGGAGAAGGTTCATGACACTGAGCCGTTGGTACTTCTACTTCGATCGCTCGCCTTTACTTTAGGATTTAGATAGCCCCTCTGGTCTGTAAAAAAAATCTTTTCTTACCATGCTAATAGCGCCTGAACCAAATGTATTTATTTTGATTAGGATCCTATTCTACGGTTACGACTACAATAATAATTATTTACTTTGCAAGGACGTAAGTGTGTCAGACTGCTAAATTGTTTTATTATTCCTACAATATAAACTAGGGGATATAGGGGGTAACACTGTCCCTATAAATTCCTTTTTTCCTTTTCTTTTTTGTCCAGAATTGAACAAAAAAGAAATTATGGAAGATGTTTTCTTCCCCCATTAAGTCCGAGCCATAGAGTAAGAGTGAGATGAGTTTTCCAAATTCATCATAGACTTTCCCTATGGCTTGATAGAAGTAAGCAGCAAAGAGTCGTAACTTAAAGAAAAAAACGGACAGGGCCGACAGATTTACCTGATGTAAAGAAGATCCTAAAAGTCTCTGATTAGTCGACTCTCTCCATTTAACACTTTCCTCTCTCTCCTTTTTTCCACTGACTCAATTCTAGTTTATTAGATTCTTGTTTAAAAGAATGCAAAAAGTTCAATAGAACTAAGAACACATAAAAAATAGCATAGAGGATCAAGGCCATTACCAAAAGTTCCTCCCAAGGATCCTATATCCTATTGGGTATCTGTTCCCCGCCTTTTCCCGCTAGGATCGGAAATCTTATATTTTCCATATCCATATACCGTTGAATCCTTGGGGTTCCAGAATCCGCCTATTTTACTAGTCTTCGGAAACGGAAAACCCTGAACCAAGAAGAGTTGGATATGTTATGTAGGGTATGTTTTTTTTTATTAATTTTATTTTGAGCTCTCAAGATATCGATATATACATATACAATCTCTACATAATGTCTCTCTCTCTATCTCTATATATTATATATATAATATGTACATTATGCAGTAGACCCATAATGGGAAATCCAAGTGGCTAATTTTTGAATTAAATAAAAAGCCCTTTTAACTCAGTGGTAGAGTAATGCCATGGTAAGGCATAAGTCATCGGTTCAAATCCGATAAAGGGCTTTTTAAATTAGTGGTAGAGTAATCTCGTGCTAAGACGTAAGTCGTTGGTTCGAATCTGATAGAGTACTTTTCTACTAAATTGATTCACTTTTTTTCTTTGTTTTTGAAACTTTCTCTATATTTTTAGAGAATTTTATGACTTAGTGCGGGATGGATGCATTTTTGGTATGAACACTAAATGAAGCACGGAGAATTAATCTATAACGATCAACTAAAAAAAATCCTAGATGAAAACATAACAGAAAAGTTGGAAAAACTCTTTGCTTTGGATCTATTTATACTTTTCGAGTATATTGACAATTCCAAAAAACTGCTCATACTATGATTATAGTATAATCACGAGCGGTTGTATATGGCCCTATCGTCTAGTGATGCCCCTATCGTCTAGTGGTTCAGGACATCTCTCTTTCAAGGAGGCAGCGGGGATTCGACTTCCCCTGGGGGTAGGGAGTATTATGAAAGGAGGTTAATCATAGATTAGCAAAAACCCTAGAATAAATTCTTCCTGGGTCGATGCCCGAGTGGTTAATGGGGACGGACTGTAAATTCGTTGACAATGTCTACGCTGGTTCAAATCCAGCTCGGCCCAAACCAAAAATCTAGGGCTTCGTGAGTATGAACTAAATCCTTTTGTTTTTCTTCCATAAAATAAAATGTCTGATCTATAGAAATAAAAGATAAAGAAAAAAGGGAAATTTTTTTTTCTAATCCATATCTCTCTCATTCCTTTCTTACAAACAAAAGAGTTTTTCTTATTGAAGGCTGGATTATTATCCATTTTTAGTGATAAAAAATCACGACATACTAGTTATGTCACTCTCACTATACCCACGTATAATATAATATGTGGGTATGTAGTATATGATTCGTCTATTTCTTAGAGTACGAAAGACGAATCGAATCTTCTTATGGTTCTATTTAAGAATGGGTATGCCATACACCCCGCGGGGATTGTAGTTCAATTGGTCAGAGCACCGCCCTGTCAAGGCGGAAGCTGCGGGTTCGAGCCCCGTCAGTCCCGAACTAGGGTTCAATGAATGGAGAAATTGATATTTCCTTTTTCCATGAAAAAAAGGGGCAGGGAGCAAGATCAAATACCCACAGGGCACCCTTACTTCACTTTTTTATTTTGCATCTCTCATTAAAGAGGGAGGGAGGGCATATAGGAATTTTTTTTTCACTACTCCCAATCGATAAAGAAAGACACACATACGATATGTGGATTAGTAGAATTTAGGATATTATATTACTCTATCTTTCTTTATGATGATACCATCCTCATCTTAATTTCCTATTCCACTCTTATGGAATAGAGTACCGGTATTTTACCGGAATCCATACATAAATCGTATTCCCTTTTTATTTCAGACCTCTTTTCCCCATCTCACTTCTACTGCTTATTTGGATGTCTATGTGACCCATAGAAAGTGAAAGTTGGTCATATAATACATACATAATTGTATGTATAACTATAAGAAAAAGGAAGGGAAATTGTATAAGATTAAGAAAGTATAAGATTAAGAAAGCTCGTGGGTTAGAGATATAGAAAAGAAAAAGTAGAAAAGGATTAAAAAAGAGGGAATTCCTAATCCAATCAAAAAACCCATTTTGGTCTTAGTGTGGATAGAGGATCTTCCTATGTTATACTATATAACTCTCATCCGTGAAATATAACTCTCATCCATGAATTGATTTGATAGATCCGATATTCATAATATTGAATTGATTCAGTATTATCAGAATGCAAGCCCTACCCTTGAATTTACAAGATACCCCTTTTTCCTCTCCATGGGATTACATCCCGAGTTATTGTGAAAATAAAAAATAAAGAGGTTATGGAAGTCAATATTCTCGCATTTATTGCTACTGCACTGTTCATTCTAGTTCCTACTTCTTTTTTACTTATTATTTATGTAAAAACAGTCAGCCAAAATAATTAATTGGAATTCCAATTAATCATTGAAGAAATTAAAAAGGGATTAAATAAAAAAAATCCAAGTCTTAAATGAAAGGATCTGGTTGGAATCTTAAAGTGTGGTAGAAAGAACTACATATAGTTTTTTCTACGACACTTTAGATTCTTTCTATTATATTATCTTTGAATCTACATAGAATAGATTAGTAGATTGAAATAGTTAAGTAGTCTAATTCAATTTCTTTTTTCATTGCATCCACTTAATTTCAATCAGGTCAAAATAAAAAAATCTAAGACAATTCTTGACCAAAGAATCCATGGAAGGAAAGAAAAATAATATGAAGAATAGACTATAGTAAAAAGTAAAAGGAAATGGAAAATGTGTGATATGCCGTGAATAGTTCCGTGGAAGAAAGTCTAATTTTCTTATGTATAGAACTTTTTTTAACCATTCGTCATTTCTAGTAGAAATTCTGAATTGGTATAATGGCTCTTTCTTACATTACAACTTACAATACAAGAGTTTCTTACAGGAGTGAAACAAAACTAAAGAAAAAGATTAAAGAATAACGTTTGACAAAATGATTAATGCAAAATGATCCATTAAAGAAAAGAATTGATACAACAATTTGATTACTTAATCAATTAGTAGTATCCCTAGAGTCCACTCCTTCCCCATACTACTAGTGAAAGAGAAAATGTAAAGACTACCATTAAAGCAGCCCAAGCGAGACTTACTATATCCATCTAAATTATGTCTCCTATTTCTATGAAGGGATTATTCTACTATTGATCAATAATCATAGTGGAATCAAGGGTACAGAGTCAAAAAGGGATTCCGCCCTAAGGCCATGGATCAATCAGTTCAAGGAATTTACTCCTAACAAATTCTTATAGGAATTCTGGTAGAATTAGAGAGCATTAAAAATACGAGATACTATAGCCCTTTTTTCCTTAAAAAAGAAAGAGTACGGGAATGATGTCCTGAATAGAAGAAGCGGGAATAGGAAGATTTTTTATTCCTTTTGTTACTCTTTTTTTTTTTTTTAAGCAAAGGACGCCCGAATATACCATAAAATTATCGATAGATAAATATTTATTGGATACCTACCTTACCTAATGTTTATTTTTGACCTAAACCCTGCAGCCTTGCTTTGTATCATTCTATGAAAGAATGAAGAGATTTTATCCATAATACAACTCCTAAATTGATTTTTGATCGACCTATTTAATCTGATTCTCGTTAGAATTAAGTAGTCCTTACTTTAGTGTATGTAGGTAACATAAGATGTACGATAAAAAAATGTATAATAATTAGTAAGTCTTGATATTCTTTCGTGGAGTCCCTTCTTGAATCTTAGATTGAAAAAAAAAAAGAATGCCCCTTAGGGACCTTTCTTTGGATACCAAGATTTCTGACATCTTATCCTCGTATTTTAAAATTATCAAATCGAATCTCAATTAAGAACCAATTCAAATTCATATAATAAAAGAATAAGGAAACACTACCTCACCCCTATTGATAACCATTTTGGCCACTACCGTCAAAACAAACCCTAACCCTAGTTTGAGGATAGAACTATGGTATGGTTTCTCTAAACCCAGTATCGGCAGGCCCAGTTACTCTCTTGCCCGAACTTATGCGAAGTAAAAATTTATCGAATTCGATCAGCACTATAAAAAAAACCTAAGTATTTTATTGATCAGGCGGCACCCAGATTTGAACTGGGGATAAAGGATTTGCAGTCCCCTGCCTTACCGCTTGGCCATGCCGCCAAAAAATCCGATCAAAAATCTAGAAAACAGCAAGTATTCATCCACGTTTTCTTACGAAAAGCCCCTTTTATTTTGAATATAATTCTACTTACTTTTTTCCAATCTTTTTCAAAAAATCTATTCCTGCTTTTTTTGATCCAGTTTCTATTATTCTCCTCGATAGATTCTATCTTAAAACATACATTGTTAACACAATAAAACTTCCCATTTCTTTCTATTGAGATGAAAAAGAAGAAAAAGTGGATTTCTATTCACAGGCTGCAAAATTCAGAATAAATTGGAACCGTTAACTAGAATTCTCTTTTTTTTATTGCAGTAGTGAACTACTCTTAAATCGGTATTATCTCCCCCCCCTTCAATGGCATAATAAAATATTATGGCTTTATGCTTAATCCGTGTATAGGTAAACTTTAGGTCCGAACAGCATTATTATCCAAAGATCCCCTTTATGTACATATCTCTATGGGGAATCATGCTTTAATTTTTCAAAGTATTAAATTAAATATCTTGAATAAAAAAAGGAAATTTGCTCTGATATAGAGTATAACCTGACTATCTTGGCGTACCCAAGTGAAATTACGATAAAAGAAAAGCATGGATATGGGGAGAGGTGGATAACTAGATTGGCATGTACTTAAAAAAGGGACTTACTTTATTTTAGAATTCCACAATGAAATACTGAATTTTCTAGCAATTATACTACTCCGATCCGAAATAAAAAAGAACCCTCAAATTATTTTGAGAAATTAAAGTAAGCACGCTATTCTAAATCGAAGTAAAGTCAAACTTTCTAGTATATTATATTACGGCTTTATTACATTCATAGAAAGGAGATAAAATGAGAAATCTTTGCCATCCAATCTGATTAGAATATCATAACATAAAGTATAAGTGGCAGAATTTTTTTTGTAGGAATGTTTTATCAATTCATTTTCATTTCATTTGTACCCCTGGCAAACTCGAACTTTCGTCCAAATGGTCTCTATTCATATGTATGAAATACATATATGAAATACGTATGTGGAGTTCCCTAGAATTTCATGTGATTCAGTAAACAGAATATAGATTCCATGATTGCTAGATCGATCCATAGGGATTGATGAAGAGTGAGCTGATAATGGAATTTTTCTTTGATAAACAGGAAACTTAAGATTAAGATGCTCCGGAATGGAAACGAGGGAATGTCCACAATACCCGGATTTAGTCAGATCCAATTCGAGGGATTTTGTAGGTTCATTAATCAAGCCTTGGCAGAAGAACTTGACAAGTTTCCAACAATTAAAGATCCAGATCACGAAATTGCATTTCAATTATTTGCGAAAGGATATCAACTGCTAGAACCCTCGATAAAAGAAAGAGATGCTGTGTATGAATCACTCACCTATTCTTCCGAATTATATGTATCTGCGAGATTAATTTTTGGTTTCGATGTGCAAAAGCAAACCATTTCTATCGGAAACATTCCTATAATGAATTCCTTAGGAACCTTTATTATAAATGGAATATACCGAATTGTGATCAATCAAATATTGCTAAGTCCTGGTATTTACTACCGCTCGGAATTAGATCATAAGGGAATTTCTATCTACACTGGCACTATAATATCAGATTGGGGGGGGAGATCGGAATTAGCAATTGATAAAAAAGAAAGGATATGGGCTCGCGTGAGTAGAAAACAAAAGATATCTATTCTAGTTCTATCATCAGCTATGGGTTCGAATCTAAGAGAAATTCTGGATAATGTTTCCTACCCTGAAATTTTCTTGTCTTTCCCGAATGCTAAAGAGAAGAAGAGGATTGAGTCAAAAGAAAAAGCTATTTTGGAGTTTTATCAACAATTTGCTTGTGTAGGTGGGGACCTGGTATTTTCGGAGTCCTTATGCGAGGAATTACAAAAGAAATTTTTTCAACAAAAATGTGAATTAGGAAGGATTGGTCGACGAAATATGAATCGGAGACTTAATCTTGATATTCCTCAGAACAATACATTCTTGTTACCACGAGATGTATTGGCCGCTACGGATCATTTGATTGGAATGAAATTTGGAACGGGTATACTTGACGATGACGATATGAATCACTTGAAAAATAAACGTATTCGTTCGGTTGCGGATCTGTTACAAGATCAATTCGGATTGGCTCTTGGTCGTTTACAACATGCAGTTCAAAAAACTATTCGTAGAGTATTCATACGTCAATCGAAACCGACTCCCCAAACTTTGGTAACTCCAACTTCAACTTCAATTTTATTAATAACTACTTATGAGACCTTTTTTGGCACATACCCGTTATCTCAAGTTTTTGATCAAACGAATCCATTGACACAAACTGTTCATGGGCGAAAAGTGAGTTGTTTAGGTCCTGGAGGGTTGACGGGGAGAACCGCAAGTTTTCGGAGCCGAGATATTCATCCGAGTCACTATGGGCGTATTTGTCCAATTGACACGTCTGAAGGAATCAATGTTGGACTTACTGGATCCTTAACAATTCATGCGAGAATTGATCACTTGTGGGGATCCATAGAGAGTCCGTTTTATGAAATATCTGCTGAGAAAGCAAAAGAAAAAAAAGAGAGACAGGTGGTTTATCTATCACCAAATAGAGATGAATATTATATGATCAGCAGCAGGAAATTCTTTGTCCTTGAATCAAGGTATTCAGGAAGAACAGGTTGTTCCGGCTAGATACCGTCAAGAATTCTTGACTATTGCATGGGAACAGATTCATGTTAGAAGTATTTTTCCTTTCCAATATTTTTCTATTGGGGGTTCTCTCATTCCTTTTATTGAGCACAATGATGCGAATCGGGCTTTAATGAGTTCTAATATGCAGCGCCAAGCAGTTCCGCTTTCTCGGTCCGAGAAATGCATTGTTGGAACTGGATTGGAACGCCAAACAGCTCTAGATTCGAGGGTTTCCATTATAGCCGAACGCGAGGGAAAGATCATTTCTACTGATAGTCATAAGATACTTTTATCAAGTAGTGGGAAGACTATAAGTATTCCTTTAGTTAACCACCGTCGCTCTAACAAAAATACTTGTATGCACCAAAAACCCCGGGTTCCACGGGGTAAATCCATTAAAAAAGGACAAATTTTAGCAGAAGGAGCTGCTACAATTGGGGGCGAACTTGCTTTAGGAAAAAACGTATTAGTAGCTTATATGCCATGGGAAGGTTACAATTTTGAAGACGCAGTACTAATTAGCGAACGTTTGGTATATGAAGATATTTATACCTCTTTTCACATCCGGAAATATGAAATTCAGACGGATACGACAAGCCAGGGCTCCGCTGAAAAAATCACTAAAGAAATACCACATCTAGAAGAACATTTACTCCGCAATTTGGACAGAAATGGAGTTGTTAGGTTGGGATCCTGGGTAGAAACTGGTGATATTTTAGTAGGTAAATTAACGCCTCAGATAGCGAGCGAATCATCTTATATCGCGGAAGCTGGATTATTACGGGCCATATTTGGCCTTGAGGTTTCCACTTCAAAAGAAACTTCTCTGAAATTACCTATAGGTGGAAGAGGGCGCGTTATCGATGTGAAATGGATCCAAAGGGACCCGCTCGACATAATGGTTCGTGTATATATTTTACAGAAACGTGAAATCAAAGTTGGGGATAAAGTAGCCGGAAGACATGGGAATAAAGGGATCATTTCCAAAATTTTGCCTAGGCAAGATATGCCCTATTTGCAAGATGGAACACCCGTTGATATGGTCTTCAATCCCTTAGGAGTACCCTCCCGAATGAATGTGGGACAAATATTTGAAAGCTCGCTCGGATTAGCGGGGGATCTGCTAAAGAAACATTATAGAATAGCACCCTTT